>NW_017194635.1:0-9244 GCF_001704415.2 Capra hircus
CCAGGGGAGTCAGTCCTCGTCTTGAATGGGGGCATGCACGTGCGCTTTCCTCCTGAGCGTTAGCAGCAGTGTCGCGCTTCCCTTCGCGTAAATCAAGGATCAGGGGTTTCCAAGGAAGCTATCACAGGAGGCTTTCCACGAGGCTTTCCCACAGGGCTGTCCCACATGCAACCGTGGTGTGAGTCGATCCTCGGCTTTGAAAGTCGAGGCAGTGCAGGGAAAATAAGTTTCCCTGGAATGTTCGGAGACATCTGGTTGTCTCTGGGAATGGTGGCACTACCCTGGAGTTCCTCTCGCCTTTCCTGTGGAGAGTGCCTCCTCTTGAGATGCGAAGGGAACGCCGGGAATTCTTTCCGACCACGCAGGGAAAGGATCCCTCCTCTCAAGCTAGGAGGCGGAAACGGGGCTCCTCTTGATGTGGGTGGAACTCTCGTGCTTCTTCTCGAGTGGAGACGGGTATGTCGGGGAACTTCTTGAGTTGCAGCAAGGGTGTGAAGGACCCTTTGGAAGTTCCAGATATGGAGATGTGATTAGCCTCGAGACGCCTCTGCGGAAATGGGCCTCATCTCGCCTGGAGGGGAGAACCTCCTGGATTTCTTGAGTTGCGGCACGTGCTCTCGACTAACGTCGGGAACCTCAGGGAAGCCGCTTTGGGTGGCCTCAGGAAAGGCAAGTCCCCATGCGAGTTGCTCGGGGGCCTCACGGGGGCCTCTCGGGATTCCACTCCCGTCGATGCCGGCGTCTAAAACCTTGTGTGGATTCGGTGCCGAACCTGAGGATTCCTCTCCAATGTTGACATGGATCTTGGGGTACTTCTGGAGTCTCCCCATTGGAGTCAGTCCTCGTCTCGAGTGTGGGCATGGATGTGCGCTTTCCTCCCGAGCTGTAGCAGCAGTGTCACGGTTCCCTTCGTGTGGATCAAGGGATCTGTGGCTTTCCCTCGAGGCTTTCCCACGAGGCTTTCCCACGAGGCTTTCCCACAGGGCTGTCCCACGTGCCACCGTCGTGTGAGTCGATCCTCGGCTTGAAAGTCGAGACAGTGCAGGGAAAACAGGTTTCCCTGGAATGGACTGAGACATCTGGGGGACTCTGGGAATGTGGCAGGACCCTGGAGTTCCTCTCACCTTTCCTGTGGAGAGCGCCTCCTCTTGAGATGCGACGGGAACGCCGGGAATTCTTTCCTGTCTACGCAGGGAAAGGATCCCTCCTCTCGAGCTAGGAGGCTGAAACGGGGCTCCTTTGGAAGTGGGCGGAACTCTCGTACTTCCTCTCGAGTGGAGACGGGAATGTCGCGGAACTTCTTGAGTTGCAGCAAGGGTGTGAAGGACCCTCTGGAAGTTCCAGAGGTTAGGTGTGATTAGCCTCGAGACGTCTAGCGTAAATGGGCCTCATCTCGCCTGGAGGGGAGAACCTCATCGATTTCCTCGAGTTGCGGCATGTGCTCTCGACTTACGACGGAGACCTCAGGGACCCGCTCTGGTGGCCTCAGGAAAGGCCAGTCCCCAGGCGAGTTGCTCGGGGGCCTCTCGGGGGCCTCTCGGGTTTCCTCTCCCTTCGATGCTGGTGCCTAAGATCTTGTGTAGAGTCCGGTGCCGGAATCTGAGCATTCCTCTCCAGTGTTGACATGGATTTGGGGTACTTCTGGAGTCTCCCCAGGGGAGTCATTCCTCGTCCCCAGTGGGGGCATGCACGTTCACTTTCCTCCTGAGCTGTAGCAGCAGTGTCACGCTTCCCTTCACGTGGATCAAGGGATCTGTGGCTTTCCAAGGAGGCTTTCCCACGATGCTTTCCCACGAGGCTTTCCCACAGGGTTGTCCCAAGTGCCACCGAGGTGTGAGTCGATCCTCGGCTTGAAAGTCAAGGCAGTGCAGGGAAAACAGGTTTCCCTGAAATGGACTGAGACATCTGGGGGACTCTGGGAATGGTGGAACGACCCTGGAGTTCCTCTTGCCTTTCCTGTGGAGAGCGGCTCCTCTTGAGATGCGATGGGAACGCCAGGAATTCTTTCCCCACCACGCAGGGAAAGGATCCCTCCTCTGGAGCTAGGAGGCGGAAACGGGGCTCCTCTGGATGTGGGCGGAACTCTCGTGCTTCCTCTCGATTGGAGACGGGTATGTCAGGGAACTTCTTGAGTTGCAGCAAGAGTGTGAAGGACTCTTTGGAAGTTCCAGAGGTTAGGTGTGACTAGCCTCGAGACGCCTCAGCGGAAATGGGCCTCATCTCGCCTGGAGGGGAGAACCTCCTGGATTTTCTCGAGTTGCGGCAGGTGCTCTCAACTTACGACGGGAACATCAGGGACCCGCTCTGGTGGCCTCAGGAAACGCCAGTCCCCATACGAGTTGCTCGGGGGCCTGTCCGGTTCTTCTCCCTTCGATGCCGGGGCCTAAAATCTTGTGTGGTGTGGGTGCCGGAATCTGAGGATTCCTCTCCAGTACTGACATGGATCTTGGGGTACTTCTGGAGTCTCCCCAGTGGAGTCAGTCCTCGTCTCCAGTGGGGGCATGCACATGCGATTTCCTCCCGAGATGTAGCAGCAGTGTCGCGCTTCCATTCGCGTGGATCAAGGGATCTGTGACTTTCCCTCGAGGCTTTCCCACGAGGCTTTCCCACGAGGCTTTCCCAAGAGGCTTTCCCACAGGGCTGTTCCACGTGCCACCGTGGTGTGAGTCGATCCTCGGCTTGAAAGTCGAGGCAGTGCAGGGAAAACAGGTTTCCCTGGAAAGGACTGAGACATCTGGGGGACTCTGGGAATGTGGCACGACCCTGGAGTTCCTCTCGCCTTTCCTGTGGAGAGCGCCTCCTCTTGAGATGCAACGGAAATGCCGGGAATTCTTTGCCGACCACGAGGGGAAGGATCCCTCCTCTCTAGCTAGGAGGCGGAAACGGGGCTCCTCTGGATGAGGGCGGGACTCGTGATTCCTCTCGAGTGGAGACCGGTATGTCGGTGAACTTCTTGTGTTGCAGCAACGGTGTGAAGGACCCTTTGGAAGTTCCAGAGGCCAGGTTGATTAGCCTCGAGACGTCTCCGCGGAAATGGGCCTCATCTCGCCTGGAGGGGAGAACCTCCTGGATTTTCTCGAGTTGCAACAGATGCTCTCGACTTACGACGGGGACCTCAGGGACCCGCTCTGGTGGCCTCAGGAAAGGCCAGTCCCCATGCGAGTTGCTCGTGGGCATCTCGGGATTCCTCTCCCGTCGATGCCGGGGCCTAAGACCTTGTGTGGAATCGGTGCCGGAACCTGAGGATTCCTCTCCAGTGCTGACATGGATCTTGGGGTACTTCTGGAGTCTCCCGCGGGGAGTCCGTCCTCGTCTCGAGTGGGGGCATGCACGTGCGCTTTCCTCCCGAGCTGTAGCAGCAGTGTCACGCTTCATTTCGCGTGGATCAAGGGATCTGTGGCTTTCCCTCGAGGCTTTCCCACGAGGCCTTCCCTCGAGGCTTTCCCACAGGGCTGTCCCACGTGCCACCGTGGTGTGTCTCGATCCTCGGTTTGAAAGTCGAGGCAGTGCAGGGAAAACAGGTTTCCCTGGAATGGACTGAGACATCTGGGGGGCTCTAGGAATGGTGGCACAACCCTGGAGTTCCTCTCGCCTTTCCTGTGGAGAGCGCCTCCTCTTGAGATGCGACGGGAACGCCGGGAATTCTCTCCCGACCACGAAGGGAAAGAATCCCTCCTCTCGAGCTAGGAGGCGGAAACGGCGCTCCTCTGGATGTGGGCCGGACTCTCGTGCTTCCTCTCGAGTGGAGACGGGTATGTCGGGGAACTTCTTGTGTTGCAGCAAGGGTGTGAAGTACCCTTTGGAAGTTCCAGAGGTTAGGTGTGATTTGCCTCGAGACGCCTCACTGAAAATGGGCCTCATCTCGCCTGGAGGGGAGAACCTCCTGGATTTTCTCGAGTTGCGGCAGGTGCTCTCGACTTACGCCGGGGACCTCAGGGACGCGCTCTGGTGGCCTCAGGAAAGGCCAGTCCCCTGCGAGTTGCTCGGGGGCCTCTCGGGATTCCTCTCCCGACGATGCCGGGGCCTAAAATCTTGTGTGGAGTCGGTTCCGGAAGCTGAGCATTCTTCTCCAGTGCTGACAAGGATCTTGGGGTAGTTCTTAAGTCTCCCCAGGGAAGTCAGTCCTCGTCTCGAGTGGGGGCATGCACGTGTACTTTCCTCTCGAGCTGTAGCAGCAGTGTCACGCTTCCCTTCGCGTGGATCAAGGGATCTGTGGCTTTCCCTGGAGGCTTTCCCATGAGGCTTTCCCACGAGGCTTTCCCACAGGGCTGTCCCGCGTGCCACCGTGGTGTGTCTCGATCCTCGGTTTGAAAGTCGAGGCAGTGCAGGGAAAACAGGTTTCCCTGGAATGGACTGAGACTTCTGGGGGGCTCTGGGAATGGTGGCATGACCCTGAAGTTCCTCTCGCCTTTCCCCTGGAGAGCGCCTCCTCTTGAGATGCGACGGGAACGCCGGGAATTCTCTCCCGAACACGAAGGGAAAGGATACCTCCTCTCGAGCTAGGAGGCGGAAACGGGGCTCCTCTGGATGTGGGCCGGACTCTCGTGTGTCCTCTGGAGTGGAGACGGGTTTGTCGGGGAACTTCTTGAGTTGCAGCAAGGGTGGGAAGGACCCTTTGGAAGTTCCAGAGGTTAGGTGTGATTAGCCTCGAGACGCCTCAGCGGAAGATGGGCCTCATCACGCTTGGAGGGTAGAACCTCCTGGATTTTCTCGAGTTGCGGCAGGTGCTCTCAACTTACGATGGGGACCTCAGGGACCCGCTCTGGTGGCCTCAGGAAAGCCCAGTCCCCATGCGAGTTTCTCGGGGGCCTCTTGGGATTCCTCTCCCGTCGATGCCTGGGCCTAAGATCTTGTGTGGAGTTGGTGCCGGAACCTGAGGATTCCTCTCCAGTGCTGACATGGATCTTGGGGTACTTCTGGAGTCTCCCCAGGGGAGTCAGTCCTCGTCTCGAGGAGGGCATGCACGTGTGCTTTCCTCCCGAGCGGTAGCAGCAGTGTCACGCTTCCCTTCGCATGGATCAAGGGATCTGTGGCTTTCGCTTGAGGCTTTCCCATGAGGCTTTCCCACAGGACTGTCCCACGTACCACCGTGGTGTGAGTCGATCCTCGGCTTGAAAGTGGAGGCAGTGCAGGAAAAACAGGTTTCCCTGGAATGGACTGGGACACCTGAGGGACTCTGGGAATGGTGGCACGACCCTGGAGTTCCTCTCGCCTTTCCTGTGGAGAGCGCCTCCTCTTGAGATGCGACGGGAAGGCCTAGAATTTTTTCCCGACCACGCAGGGAAAGGATCCCTCCACTCGAGCTAGGAGGCGGAAACGGAGTTCCTCTGAATGTGGGCGGGACTCTCGTGCTTCCTCTCGAGTGGAGACGGATATGTCGGGGAAATTCTTGAGTTGCAGCAAGAGTTTGAAGGACCCTTTGGAAGTTCCAAATGTTAGGTGTGATTAGCCTCGAGACGCCTCAGCGAAATGGGCCTCATGTCGCCTGGAGGGGAGAACCTCCTGGATTTTCTCGAGTTGAGGCAGGTGCTCTCGACTTACGTCGGGGAACTCAGGGACCCGCTCTGGCGTCCTCAGAAAAGGCCAGTCCGCAGGCGAGTTGCGCTCGGGCCTCTCGGGATTCCTCTCCCGTCGATGCCGGGGCCTAAGACCTTGTGTGTAGTCGGTGCCGGAAGCTGAGGAATCCTCTCCAGTGATGACTTGGATCTAGGGGTTCTTCTGGAGTCTTCCCAGGGGAGTCAGTCCTTGTCTCGAGTGGGGGCATGAACGTGCGCTTTCCTCCCGAGCTGTAGCAGCAGTGTCACGCTTCCCTTCACGTGGATTAAGGGATCTGTGGCTTTCCCTCGAGGCTTCCCCACAGGGCTGTCCCACGTGGCACCGTAGTGTGAGTAGATCCTCGGCTTGAAAGTCGAGGCAGTGCAGGGAAAACAGGTTTCCCTGGAATGGACTGAGATATCTGGGGGACACTGGGAATGGTGGCACGACCCTGGAGTACCTCTCACCTTTCCTGTGGAGAGCGCCTCCACTTGAGATGTGACCGAAACGGCGGGAATTCATTTCCGACCACGCAGGGAAAGGATCCCTCCTCTCGAGCTAGGATGCGGAAACGGGGCTCCTCTGGATGTGGGCGGGACTCTCGTGCTTCGTCTCGAGTGGAGACGGGTATGTCGGGGAACTTCTTGAGTTGCAGCAAGGGTGTGAAGGACCCTTTGGAAGTTCCAGAGCTTAGGTGTGATTAGCCTGGTGACGCCTCAGCGGAAACCGGCCTCATCTCGCCTGGAGGGGAGAACCTCCTGGATTTTTCGAGTTGCGGCAGGTGCTCTCGATCTACGACGGGGACCTCTGGGACCCGCTCTGGTGGCCT
The DNA here is from genome assembly GCF_001704415.2 of Capra hircus. NCBI lineage: Eukaryota > Metazoa > Chordata > Mammalia > Artiodactyla > Bovidae > Capra > Capra hircus. The sequence goes on from NW_017194635.1 coordinate 6,365, forward strand.
CAGGAAAGGCCAGTCCCCGTGCGAGTTGCTCGGGGGCCTCTCGGGATTCATCTCCCGTCGATGCCGGGGCCTAAGACCTTCTGTGGAGTCAGTGCGTGAACCTGAGGATTCCTCTCCAGTGCCGACATGGATCTTGGGGTACTTCTGGAGTCTCCCAGGGGCGTCAGTCCTCGTCTCCATTGGGGGCATGCACGTAGGATTTCCTCCCGAGCTGTAGCAGGAGTGTCACGCATCCCTTTACGTGGATCAAGGGATCTGTGGCTTTCCCTATAGGCTTTCCCACGAGGCTTTCCCACAGGGCTGTCCCACGTGCCACCGTGGTGTGAGTCGATCCTCGGCTTGAAAGTCGAGGCAGTGGAGGGAAAACATGGGACTGAGACATCTGGGGGACTCTGGGAATGGTGGCACGACCCTGGAGTTCCTCTCGACTTTCCTGTGGAGAGCGCCTCCTCTTGAGATGCGACGGGAACGCAGGGAATTCTTTCCCCACCACGCAGGGAAAGGATCAATCCTTCGAGCTAGGAGGCGGAAACGGGGCTCCTCTGGATGTGGGCGGTACTCTCGTGCTTCATTTGAGTGGAGACCGGTATGTCGGGGAACTTCTTGAGTTGCAGCAAGGGTGTGAAGTCCCTTTGAATGTTCCAGAGGTTAGATGTGATTAGCCTCGAGATGCCTCAGCGGAAATGGCCTCATCTCGCCTGGAGGGTAGAACCTCCTGGATTTTCTCGAGTTGCGGCAGGTGCTCTCGACTTACGACGGGGACCTCAGGGACCCGCTCTGGTGGCCTCAGGAAAGGCCAGTCCCCGTGCGAGTTGCTCGGGGGCCTCTCGGGATTCCTCTCCCGTCGATGCCGGGGCCTAAGACCTTGTGTGGAGTCAGTGCGTGATCCTGAGGATTCCTCTCCAGTGCCGACATGGATCTTGGGGTACTTCTGGAGTCTCCCCAGGGGAGTCAGTCCTCGTCTCGAGTGGGGGGCATGCACGTTCGCATTCCTCCCGAGCTATACCAGCAGTGTCATGCATTCATAGCGTGGATCAAGGGATCTGTGGCTTTCGATTGAGGCTTTCCCACGAGGCTTTCCCACAGGGCAGTCCCACGTGCCAACGTGGTGTGAGTCGATCGTCGCCTTGAAAGTCGAGGGCAGTGCAGGGAAAACAGGTTTCCCTGGAATGGACTGATATACCTGGGGACTCGGGGAATGGTGAACTACCCTGGAGTTCCTCTCGGCTTTCCTGTGGAGAGCGCCTCCTTTTGAGATGCGACGGGAATGCCGGGAATTCTTTCCCGACCACACAGGGAAAGTATACCTCCTCTCGAGCAAGGAGGCGGAAAACGGGCTCCTCTGGATGTGGGCGGGACTCTCGTGCTTCCTCTCGAGTGGAGACCGGTATGTCGGGGAACTTCTTGAGTTGCAGCAAGGTTGTGAAGGACCCTTTGAAACTTGCAGATATTCGATGTGATTAGCCTCGAGACGCTCAGCGGAAATGGGCCTCATCTCGCCTGGAGGGGAGAACCTCCTGGATTTTCTCGAGTTGCGGCAGGTGCTCTCGACTTACGATGGGGACCTCAGGGACCCGCTCTGGTGGCCTCACGAAAGGCCAGTCCCATGAGAGTTGATGTGGGGCCTCTCGGGAACCCTTTCCCGTCGATGCCAGGGCCTAAGACCCTGTGTGGAGTCGGTGTCGGATCCTGAGGACTCCTCTCCAGTGCTGACATGGATCTTGGGGTACTTCTGGAGTCTCCCCAGGGGAGTCAGTCCTCGTCTCGAGTGGGGGATGCACGTGCCCTTTCCCCCCAAGCTGTAGCAGCAGTGTCACGCTTCCCTTTGCGTGGATCAAGGGATGTGTGGCTTTCCCTCGAGGCTTTCCCACGAGGCTTCCACGAGACTATCCCCAAGGCTGTCCCACGTGCCACCGTGGTGTGAGTCGATCCTCGGCTTGAAAGTCGAGGCAGTGCAGGGAAAACTGGGTTTCCCTAGAATGGACTGAGACATCTGGGGGACTCTGGGAATGGTGGCACGACCCAGGAGTTCCTCTCGCCTTTCCTGTGGAGAGTGCCTCTTCTTGAGTTGCGACGGGAACGGGGGAATTCATTCCCGGACCACGAGGGAAAGGATCCCTCCTCTCGAGCTTGGAGGCGGAAATGGGGCTCCTTTGGATGTGGGGGGACTCTCGTGCTTCCTCTCAATTGGAGACGGGTATGTCGGGGAACTTCTTGAGTTGCAGCAAGGGTGTGAATGACCCTTCGGAAGTTCCAGAGGTTAGGTGTGATTAGCCTCGAGACGCCTCAGCGGAAATGGGCCTCATCTCGCCTGGAGGGGAGAACCTCCTGGATTTCTCGCGTTGCGGCAGGTGCTCTCGACTTACGACGGGGACCTCAGGGACCCGCTCTGGTGGCCTCAGGAAAGGCCAGTCCCATGCGAGTTGTGGGGGGCCTCTCGGGATTTTCTCCGTCGATGCCATGGCCTAAGATCTTGTGTGGAGAAGGTGCCGGACCTGAGGATTTCTATCCAGTACTGACATGGATCTTGGGGTACTTCTGGAGTCCCCAGGGGAGTCAGTCCTCGTCTCGAGTCGGGGCATGCACGTGCGCTTTCCTCCCGAGCTGTAGGCAGCAGTGTCACGCTTCCATTCGCGAGATCAAGGGATCAGGGCTTTCGAGGCTTTCCACGAGGCTTCCGACGAGGCTTTCCCAGGGCTGTCCCACGTGCACCATGGTGTGGAGTCGATCCTCGTGAAAGTCGAGGCAGTGCGGGAAAACAGGTTTCCCTGGAATGGGACTGAGACATCTGGGGGATCTGGAATGGTGGCACGACCCTGGAGTTCCTCTCGCCTTTCCTGTGGCGAGCGCCTCCTCGTGAGATGCGACGGGACGCCAGGA
>NW_017194636.1:0-20685 GCF_001704415.2 Capra hircus
GTGTGCGGGCTGAAAACCAGCCAGGGGCCCTGGGAGCCTGGTGCTCTGCGGCGCGGCCTTTGTCTGGCGGGCAAGGAAACCGCTGGAGGAGCCCTGCAGTTGCCCTTCCTTCCCTCTGACAGAGCTCTCACTGCTGGAGCCCTTGGCAGTGTGCAACCCACCACCCCCTAAGCCTCCTCAAAAGGACGCTGGCACCTAAGTGCAAAGGCAAGGCAGGATTAGAGCTGAAGCCAGGAAGGCGCCAGTGGCTCCCAGGCTCACACAGCCTGCCTCCTTCCTGGGGAGGGAGCCTTAAAGCAAGGCAAGTCTGGGCAAGGCTCGCCGGAGAGCAGCCTCGCGCCCCAGGAACTCTGCCAGATCGGGGCCTCTGAGCAGAGCTAGAGCTCTGCCGTACTGGAGCGCACTTAGCTCCGTGCAAGCAGGGCTTTTCAGCTTGACGGGCTGGCTGCCTCCTCTTCCCCCGAGGAGGCTCGCTTCCCTGCTGGCTGTGCACTCGCCTATCAGGCGGGGCGCAGGGCTCCTCCAGCAGGTCTTTGGCCTCAGGGGCTTGCTTCCCCTGAGTTGGGGCTGTGGCAGGAACCCAGACACGCAGGATCAGGCCCCAACACCTGCACATGTCTCTGCTGGGGAGGAGAGTGCTAGGGAACCTACGTCTGTCATACACTTTCTGGGCACCCCAAGGAATCAGCCTCCGTGTGTGCGGGGCTGAAAACCCCAGCCAGGGGCCTGGGAGCCTGGTGCTCTCCGTGTGGGCGCTGATCTGGGCGGCCAAGCAACCGCTGGAGAGAGCCCTGCAGTTGCCCTTCCCTTCCTCTGACAGAATGTCTCACTGCTGGAGCCCTTGGAGTGTGCAACCGCACCAACCCTAAGCTCTCCTTAAGGAGGACTGGACCTAAGTGCAAAGGCAAGGCAGGATTGGAGCTGAGGCAAGAGAAGGCGCCAGTGGCGACTCCCAGGCTCCTGCTGCCTGCTCCTTCCTGGAGAGGCAGCCTAAAAGCAAGGCAAGTCTGGGCAAGGCTAGCCCCCGGCAGAGCAGCCTCGCGCCAGGAACTCTGCCAGATCGGGGCTCTGAGCAGAGCTAGAGCTCTGCCGTACTGGAGGCGCACTTAGCTCCGTGCAAGCAGGGCTTTCCACTTGACGGGCTGGGCTGCCTCCTCTTCCCCCGAGGAGGCTCGCTTCCCTGCTGGCTGTGCACTCGCCTATCAGGCGGGGCGCAGGGCTCCTCCCAGCAGGTCTTGCCTCAGGGGCTGCTTCCCCTGAGTTGGGGCTGTGGGCAGGGAACCCAGACACGCAGGATCAGGCCCCAAACACCTGCACATGTCTCTGGCTGGGGAGGAGAGTGCTAGGGAACCTACGTCTGTCACTACACTTTCTGGGCACCCAAGGAATCAGCCTCCGTGGTGTGCGGGGCTGCAAAACCCCAGCCAGGGGCCCTTGGAGCCTGGTGCTCTCCGTGTGGCGCTGATCTGGCGGCCAAGCAACCGCTGGAAGGAGCCCTGCATGTTGCCTTTCGCTTCCCTCCTGACAGAGCTCTCACTGCTGGAAGCCCTTGCAGTGTGCAACCCACCAGCCCTAAGCCTCCTCCAAGGACGCCTGGGACCTAAGTGCAAAGGCAAGGCAGGGATGGAGCTGAGGCAAGGAAGGCGCCAGTGGCGTCTCCCAGCCTCACACAGCCTGCTCCTTCCTGGGAGGGAGCCTAAAAGCAAGGCAAGTCTGGGCAAGGCTGCCCATGGCAGAGCAGCCTCGGCGCCAGGAACTCTGCCAGATCGGGGCTCTGAGCAGAGCCAGAGCTCTGCCGTACTGGAGGCGCACCTAGCTCCCTGCAAGGAGGGGCTTTCAAACCCCAAACAATGAACCACATACCCCAAACCCCGAACCACATACCCAAACATGGTACCCGAACCCCAAACCCCATATCCTGAATCTGAACCCCTATCCCAACCGCAAACCCCAAACCCTGAACAGGGAACTCCAAACCCCTTACCCGAACTCAAAACCCCTAACCCAATCCCAAACTCCGAACCCCAAACACCTAACCCGTACCGTGAACCCCTAACCCTAACCCAAACCCCTAACCCGAGCCCTAAACCCCAAACCCAAACCCCGACCCTCAAGCCCCGAACCGCAAATCCTGAAACACGTAGCCCAAACCCGAATCCATAACTCCGAACCCCAATCCAGAACCCAACCCCGAACCCCAAACCACTAGCCCGAACCCCAAACACCAAACCCAAACCCAACCGCACACCCCTAAACCGAACCCCAAACCCTGAACCCAAACCCCTAACCTGTACCCCACCCCACACCCCGAACCCGAACCCCAAACCCCTAACCGAATCGCAAACCCCTAACCTGAACCCCAAATCCCAAACCCCAATCCCAAACCGGCAAACACCAAAACCGAACCCTAAACCCCGAAACCCCAACCCCCAAACCCAAACTCCAAACTGCTAACCCGAACCCCAAACCCCAAACCCCTAACCGGAACCCCAAACCTCAAATCCAAAACCGCACACCCCAAACCTCTAAGCCGAACCCCGAACTGCCAACCCCTAATTCCTAACCCGAACAGCAAAACTCGAAACTGCACCTCACACCCCCAACCCCAAAACCATGAACCCAATCCCCTGAACCCCAAACCCCAAACCTCAAATCTCGACCCCCGAACCACAAACCTCACATACTCAACCCCTAATCGGAACCTCAAACCCGAATCCCCAAACCCCAAACCCAAATCCTAAACCCCTAATCCCTAACCCAAACCGTCAACCCAGAAACCGAACCCCTAATCCCCCAACCCCCAACCCTCAACCCAAACCCCAAACCCATAACTGGAACCCCAAACCGCGAACCCCTCACCCAAATCCCAAACTCCAAACCCCAAACCCTAAGCCTTAACCTAAACTGCCAACCCCTAACCCGAACCGAGAATCCCTACCCCGAACCCCAAACCCCAAATCCTAACCGCGAACCCCTAACCCAAACCCCAAACCCAAACCGCGAACCCCAAACCCCTAACCCGAATCCCAAATCCCCAACCCCAACCGTGAACCTCAAACCCCAAACCCCTAACCCTAACCTCAAACCCCAAACCCCAACTGCGAACCTCTAAACCAATCCGAGAACCCCTAAACCTGATCCCCAAACCCCAAACCCAAGCCCCAAACTCAAACCGCGAGCCCCAAACCCCAAACCCTTAACCCGATCCTCAAACCCCAAACCCCAACTGCAAACCCCTAATCTGAACCGAGAACCCATAACCTGATCCCCAAACCCCAAACCCCTAAGCTGAACCTTGAACCCCTAATCGGAACCCCAAACCCCAAACGAGAACCGGCGAACCCGGAACCCCAAACCCTGAACTCCAAACCCCAAACCCGAACCCTGAACCCTAACCCGAACCCGAATCCAAACCCTAAGAAGGGAGGGGATTCCCGTAACCCGAACTCTGAACCTGAACCCTAACAAGTTGAGGGGATGCCGGCACCCCTAACCCTAACCCTAACCCTAACAATAAAACTCTAAAAGAAAAAGAAACTTTTCTGGCCTAAGCCCCGCCCCTTGCGGTCCCCCATCCGCTCAAAGCAAAAAAGGCAAGCCCGGACTGGAACTTCTGACCCACAAAGCCAGATTGCATGTTTACTCGGCCGTCAGCCTAACCGCTATGCTAACAAAGCCCCCCGGGTTTCATGCTGCTCCCAGGCACTCTTCAAGCCTCGGCCCGCCAGGGCAGGCTAATAAAGAACTATGGGCCCCATTAGCGCTCACTTTAAGCCCTAACCGTAACCTGAACCCTGACCCTGACCTGAACCCTAACCCAAACCCGAACTCTAAGAAGAGGGGGGTTCCCCGAATTCTAACCCTAACCCCGAACCCGAACCCGAGCGAGTTGGGGGGTTGCCCGAACCCTAACCCTAAGCTTCACAATAAACCTCTAAAATCAAAAGAAACTTTTCTGGTCTAAGCCCCGCCTCTTGTGGTCCCCCGCCCCCTAAAAGGGAAAGAGTTAAACCCGGGACTTGAACTCCTGACCTACAGACCCTAGTCTGCCTGACTTACCAGCCTGCCTAACCGCTATGCTACAGAGGCTTGCTGTTTCAGGCAGCGCTCCCGGCCCTCTTCAAGCCTCTGCGCGCCAGGGTCTGGCTCTATAGAATATCATGGCTGTCCTAGGTCATCTTTGCTTCTTATCCCTAAATCATAGACAGATGAGCTGAGAAAAAGCTTGGGTTGTCTCGGTGGGGTGGATCTGCTTGTCCTTGTGTTTCCCCTGGAGGCAGTCGCGGTCCCGCGGGCCTGGCCTGGCAGGGGGCGTGGGGGCGGGGCGCACCGTGCGCGCGCTCGGGGGCGGGGCGAGCCTGGGCGGCTGGTCAGGGGCGCGGCTCACGGGAGCGGGTCTGGGGCGGGGTGAACATGGCGGCGCCTCGGGGCCAGGGGTCCCCAGTTGTGCTCTCAGGGCTCGCCATTGCAGCTGGGACTGCTCGTTTCGTGGGCTCCTGGGTCCCCGTCGATTGGCATCCAGCGAGCAGAGCGCAGGGCTGTGGACCACAGGTAAGGGAACTCGGACTCGGCGGAGCAGGGAACCATGTCTTCTGCCCTTTGTTTGCAGTCTCGGAGCCGACTGAAATGGCGATCGCAGAAAAGCCTCGCCTTTGGGGCCGAGGGTTTTACCGCTTCACCCCTTTGCATACAGCTCAGACCCGCGCGCTTTTCCCAAGCAGCCGAGTGTATTGCTTCCTACAGGCCTGGAGAGGATAACAGGCAGGAAGGCCAGGGGTCTCCAGACAGAGAAAATAAACTGCAAGTGTCAGACGTTTTTTTCTCTCTCTTAAGAGGCAGGAGGAGACCAAAGAGGGCTGCGGTTTTTTTTTTCTCCATCTTGATACAAATGTAAAAGAAGGTTTCTCTGAAAATTCTGTGTTGCCATGACAACTCCTGGCTCCACCTGAATTTAACTTTTCTCAAACCTTGAACTAAGCAATGCATTGTTCTTATGGAAATGTTTGTCTTAAGGTATGTTAATGTCTTCAGGTCAGTTCCCCCTAAGGGCTCAGAAACGACTCGACAAACCGGTTTGTCTTACTCATACCTGGTTCTCTTAACCTCTGTGAATGAAACTATATATTTGCTTGGAAATCTGCCTTTCTTCAAGATTCATGTCCATCATTTTCTGGCCTGGGATGACTCATCTGCTGCCAATGTGATCTCAATGCATGCTGTGGGTGAGGGGCCTGGTGCCATTCTCTGAGACATTGTCTTTCTTTCCTTAGCAGACTGCTAGTGGCTGTATAACATCTGGCTAAAGACTAGCAGGGGGTACTCTTTCTTCCCCCTTTGAATGTCTACGTCAGCAGCTCTCTCGATCTCTTTTCTACTTGAATCAAACTTTTTCACAGAAAACCTCTGAGCCATCAAGCTTCGTCACTTGCCCTGGATTGAATTCTCCTCTGGAGGCCAAGAATGCTGGCATCTTTTGTGGTTTAGCAGCCACCTTTCAGCCTTTTGTAATTCATATTGAATCTTCATTTCAGATGGCAGATGCATTCCACGGTATTGCCAACTGAAGTCTTGTCATCGCTATGGAGTCTCTGTCCATGGCTTGAGGGTATTTTTCAGCAATCATGTATCATTTCCAGTGTGCCAGTCTTGTCATCCTCATTCCATCCATAGCAAAGTCTTTTATTAATGTTGACAGTGATTGAAGGGGAATTGTTTGTTTCAATTCCCTTTCAGATTGTTATTTGCTGGTGTATACAGATAACACTGTGTCGTCATTCATTTGTATCCGTTTGGACAGCTTGATAGTTGTCTTTAGTTTCTTTAATTTCTCATAATTGAAGATGACCCTGGCTCATATATTTACAGTCGCACCCCTAGTCTCAGTCATTTCTTCAAAGAACTGTCCTTTTTTAACATGACATTATTTTTGACTGTGCTGGGTCTTTATTGCTCCTTTGTCTAGTTGTAGTGAGCAGAGGCTACCTTCTAGTTGCTGTGCCATGGCTTCTCATTGCAGTGCTTTCTCTGTGTGCAGAACTTGGGCTCTGGAGCATGCAAACGTCAAGAGTTGTTCAAGGGCTTCATTGCCCCTGGGCGTGTGGAATCTTCTACACAGGAATTGAACCCGTGTTCCCTGCATCGGTAGGCAGCTTCTTTACCACCAGGCCATCGGAGATGTTTCCTGTTCCCTTTTATTAGAGAATGGATATTTAAAACATACATGTAGGAGCTCAATATGCTCAGCTGACAATACATGGAGATATATCTCCATGTATTCCAGCTCACCTTTGAACATATTCAGTTAAAGGTAATTTGTGATGATGTCTCCAACCTGATCCACCACGACATGGACATTGTAACGTTTCCTTTTGTTTATCTGGAACTTTGCCTTCCAATGGTAAGATACCTGGCTTCCACCGCTTGTCATACACAGAATTCAGTGCTTGTCCCACGTGGTTACTGAAAAAAAAAAAAACTGTCAGATTGTCTTTCAAAGGGGGCTCTGCGTGCATCGCACCAGTATCTTGAGTATGTTTTTGTATGATAGTTTACTATCAGTATACCCTCAGTGGCCAGGTGTCTATTTCAGTCGTTACCAATTATGAATGGGCTTGTTTGCTCTAGTGTTCTTGGACAATTCGAGTACAGTTTCTTTGTCAGATGTGCATTTTTTTAGGAAAAGAGTTGTATTGATTGTTGGCTGTGTTGCATCTTTGTGTGTGGGCTTTTCTCTAGTTTTGGTGAGCATGGGCCATAACGAGTGGTTTGCAGGCTTCTCACTGCAGTGTGTCCTCTTGTTGAGGGGCACAGGCTCACGGGCTTCAGTGGCTGCGGCATGTGAACTCGGCATCGTGGCTTCCAGGATCTAGAGCACAGGCTCGGCAGTTGTGGCACACGGGCTCCATAGGATGTGGCATCTTCCCATCCTAGGGATCGCACATGCATCTCCAGCACTGGCAGGTGGATTCTTGACTATGGAACCACCAGGGCATATTTGAGATTCTAGTTTTCCACACACGTATCTAGTGAAAGAGGCCAGGATCAAGAGGCATGGCAGCTGGGAATCCTCAGCCACAGCTCTGGTGTGCTATCCAAAGCTCTGGGGCCTTTGGTGAGCAGCTCAGCTTCCCTGGGACTGTTTCCTCCCGTCAGAAATGCCCTGCTTTTGGACTGTAGCCCACCAAGCTCCTCTGTCCCTAGGATTTCTGAGACCAGAGTACTGCAGGTGGTGCCATTTCCTTCTCTGCTGCTGCTGCCACGTCGCTTCAGTCGTGCCTGACTCTGCGCGACCCCATAGACAGCAGCCTACCAGGCTCCTCTGTCCCTGGGATTCTCCAGGCAAGAACACTGGAGTGGGTTGCCATGTCCTCCTCCAGTACATGAAAGTGAAAAGTGAAAGTGAAGTCACTCAGTGAAGTCGTGTCCGACTCTTAGTGACCCCGGGGTTGCAGCCTACCAGGCTCCTCTGTCCGTGGGATTCTCCAGGCAATGGTACTGGAGCGGGCTGCCATTGCCTTGTCTGATTTCCTTCTCTGCAAGATAGCGTTTTGAAGCTCTTTTCTCCTGGATATTGCTTTTGATGAAGGAAGGGGGTTCCCTTCCAGGGCTTGAGAGTGAGTTCTTGTCTGACACTGGGCAATGAGTTGTCTGAGGAGAGGAGTGCTGTCCAAGCGAGAGGCTTCATTGGGAAGGGCTGCCGGGTGGAGGGCAGGAGGGTGAGGGAAACGGAGAGAACCACTCTGTCACGTGGCTCGCACTCTCAGGTTTTATGGTCATCGGGTTCATTTCTGGTTTGTCTCTTGCCAGGCATTCTGAATTGGGATCCTTCTTGGGGGCACACGCATCACTCAGCCGAGATGGATTCCAGCGAAGTGCATCCTGGGAGGTTGGTAGGACCTCTGAACTGGAGCCTCCCATCTCCTGACCTCTCCAGAATTCTGGTTGGTGGTAGCTTGTTCGTTCCTTGTTCCTTCCCAGGACCTCCTGTTGTGAGATGACTCCTGCAAGTGTTTTCTTTTCTCTGTTGCCTGGCCAGGGTGGGTGGTCCGTGGTTCATTTAGCAGTTTCTTTTTGGTTCTCTCGAGTAAGGTCCTCCACAGGGTAAATGTATGAAATGATAAAAGGCAATGTGTTAACTCATTTGTATTCATAATTGGGTAAGTTGGCTTGTTTTGTGTATGTTAGACCTGATCACCAGACCGAAGGTCATGTAGAACGTTTGTAGTTTTCTAAAATTTCAATAGTTTTTAAAATGGAGTTACCTTGTTGCAAAGTTTGTGTGTATGTTCATATTTTTTTAAACAGTTATTTCTTTTTAGTTGATTGATCATTGCTTTACAATATTGGTTTGATTTGTCATACATCCACATGAATTGACCATAGGTGTACCTATGTCCTCTTGCTCTGGAATCTCCCTCCCACCTCGCACGCATTCCCACCTCTCTAGGTTACTACTGAGCCCCAGTTTGAGTTCCCTGAATCATACAGCAAATTCCCATTGGTTGTCTATTTACAAAGGTTGGTGTACCTGCATCCATGCTGCTCTCTCCATTCATCTCACCCTCTCCCTCTTGTTCCCCACCCTCGTCTGGAAGTCTGTTCTCTATGTCTGCACCTCCATTGCTGCTCTGTGAACAGACTCGTCAGTACCATCCTTCTAGATTCCATGTTTTTCTCTCTTTGACTGACTTCCCTCCCCTTTATTAGAACAAACTCACATGTGTTCCTTTTTATGGCTGCATTCCATACAGGCTCTGATTGTTCCTTAGCCATGTTTTGCGGAGGGTCATGGAGCTATTCTGCTCCATTTCAGTTTGGGCTTCCAGTCTGAGTGCTCGCAGCAGAGCTGCTTCTGGGTGAGCCCTCTGAGGTCTGTGAGCGCCGGGCTGCCCGCTCTTCTCCTGTGGCCCGCAGGGGGGGCGCCAAAGCCCCCTCTGACCCGCGGGCGCAGGACGCTTTGCCTTTAGGCTCTGCCCCGTGAGCAGCTGGCGGGAGCTTTGTCTCCTCAGGACCATCAGGGCTCAGGCTTCTGGATAACAGGGCTGCATCCAGGCTGAGAGGAGCAGGGTTGCCTCAGTGCCCACCAGCAGGGAGGCGCTGCAAGAGCGAAAAATGAGGACGGAGTAGACGTTTCCTGTGTCCAGCTGAGGGCTGACTGGAGGTCCATCTCGGAGGACTCAGGGGGAAAGAGCTCCGTGTGCAAAGCGGTGGGTTTTCAGTTACGATTTGCGTTAGATGATGTAGAGGATGAACACTGATGTTCTTCCGTGGAGGTGGCCGTTTTCCTGTCACTGTTTCTTGAGAAGACTGTCCTTTCCTCTTTCGCTCGTTCCTGGTTTGATTTTCAGGAACTGACCATGTACATGTGGGTTCGTTTCTGGGCTCTCTATTCTCTCCTGGAGTCCATGTGTCTGTGTTCCTGCCAGTTCCTCACTGTGGTGGTCACTACAGCTCCGTGATGTAGTTTGAAGAGGGTTAGGAAGATGCCTCCAGCTGTGTTCCTCTTTCTCAGAGTCTTTTTGGCCGTTTAAGGTCCTGGTCAACAGTAGCAGTCTAATATGAGGAATATTTCTATTTCTGTGAAAAATGCCATTGAATGTTATTTTGTGATTGCAGTCCGTGTATTTGTTGATGACTTTGGTTGGAATGGACCTTTTAATTCCTCATTGTTCCAGTGCATGAGCGTGGAATAGTTTTCTGTGTATTTGTGTTTTCTTTGGTTTCTTTATCAGTGCTTTCTAGTTTTCTGACTACTGGTCTTTTATGTTCTTGATTAAGTTTGTTGCTAGATGTTTTCTTTAAGTGGGAGTTTCTTAATTTTTTTTTCTGATTGTTATGAGTGTCTAGAAATGCAAGTGATTTTTGGACTGTAAATGGTAGTCTATTATATGATTGTAAATTGATCCCAAATGATTCAGCTTTACTGAAAGTAGTCTAACAACATTTTGTGAAGTGATGTGGAACGTTTTATCTGTAACATCTGTTTCTCCTGCAGTAGGTCATCCAGAGGACCCAAGACATGGTGGTTACTAAGAGACTTCCCACAGTACTTCTTCATTCCACGTGGACTCCTTCAAGGGCAGTGAGCATCGCAGCTTCCCTTGAACTTCGTCTGGGTAAGTCTTGGCCTGTATCAGAAAGCTTCCTGCCTGTCTACTCTAAATTTCTTTTGTGGTATTGACATGGTTGTTTTGAAACCTAGTATACTTTCCAGTCATTTAAAATGTACAGAAAATGCCTAGCAATGGGAACAAGTGCTAGCATTTGCCACATCATCTAAAAGACTCTATGTGTTTTATCCAAAATGGGTACCTTCTGCAGAACCAGCACATAATCTCCAAAATCAGGAAATCATATGGTATCTACGTTATAATGTAATCCACCGCCCCACTTCCACTTTGCAATGTTCAAGTGTATGAATATATCTTTTGTTTCCATCTTCATCCTTTTTTCTTTATTTAGAGTGTTACTGAGATTTTCAGTTATTTGGACAAACTTGATGGATTGAAAGCAGACATGGTGAATAAGGGTTCTGGGTGGCCTTTTCTATGTGGATTTTTTTTTCACTGAAGATGGTTTGAATATTTATTCGTGTTGTAACATGTATGAATCCTGCATTCTTTCTCCCCCCATAGTAATGAAAAATCAATACTATGCCATTTACCATTTAGATATTTGTAAGCATACAGTGTTGTAGCAGACAACCTTTTCTTGTTTTGCAAACCAGTTTAATAATGTGCACCTTGTGCGTGCTTTGGACAAACTCAGGAAACTGAGTCAGTGACTGAAATGGCCCAAGATATCACCTTAGATTCCATCTTCATCTGAAAACAAAACAGGCACTTCCTGGTGGTCCAGTGGCTGAGACTGGACACTCCCAAAGAAGGAGGCCCAGGTTCATTTCCTGATCCAAGAACTAGATCTCCCATGCCACAACAGAGAATTTGCATGCTGTAGCTAAATATCTGGCTTGCCTCAATGAAGGTTGACCTGGCGCAGCCAAATGAAAACAGAAACAAATATTTAAAAAAATACAACCAAAGGAAAGGAAGGGTATGGTGGCTGTGCAGATTTACGGCTTAGCTTTCCCTATCGATAGAAAAGAAAAAAGAGTTTCAAAAGACTGTGTCTCATCCTTCTATCTGGCATATAGAGAGGATTCCTTTGAAATGAGATTTCTCTGGTAAATGTGACTCACAGAAGAGCTGTCTTGAACTTGGGTTTCAGAGATGATCATGTGTCCTCTAAAAAAATAAAAGTTAATTGGGTCCAACTAATCCTCATGCTGAGGTGGTATATTTTGTGGTAGCATTTGCTCCCCTTCACTTTGCATGTATCCCCATTTGTTTACACTGTCATCTACTGAAGACATCCTGATATTTGAAAGTTTGTAGTGATTACAAGTCGAGCTGTTGTATATAATCATGCGATCCTTTTTTGTCTGGACATGTTTTCAAAGCTGTTTAGTAAGTGCTGGACATGAAGGATTCAGGTCACAGGTGAGCCTTGTTTAGCTGTGGAAAAATCCAGCTATGTTTCTCTGTGGCTTGTGGGATCTTCTGGGGTAAGGGATCGAACTAGAGTGTCTTGCATTGTCAGGCAGATTCTTTACCACTGAGCCACCGGAGAAGCTGTGCCCTACCCCCTTTTCTTGAGTTGACTGGATCTAATAGGTGTGCAGTGCTACCTCACTGTTATTTTAGTTTGTCATTTCCTAATGCTATGTGGTTTTGAGTCTTTTTGATAGGCTTATTTACTATCTTTATATTTTTGTAGGCCAGGTGTTTAGGTGTATACATATTTTATGAGATTGTTCTAGATTTTTTGGTCTATTTGGAGAACAATCCTTTATCAGATATCTATTTTATAAATATAGTTTCCTGTGGCTTGTGTTTAAGTTTTGTGAATAAGGTTTTTCACCGTTTCAATTTCTAATTTTTTAAAGTTGATGTTATATGTGTTTTCTATCCTTTTTTGGATAGCCTTTAGTGTGTTGTTGTTGTTGTTAAATTTTATAAGCAGAAGTGAGGTACCGTAGATACAGTTTTAAGCTAAGCTGAGGTGCCACAGATACAGTTTTGCCTTTTGTCTGTTGAGAAGTTTGAGTGAGTTTGGTGTACACTGTAACATTATGTCTACATTCATTTGACTGGATATAGCTTCCAGTTATTTGTCTAATTGGTTTTGGAGATATGATGGGAAGTCAGTTTTTCCAAGGGAAACTGAGGTCCATGAAACATGAACTCTTTTCGATCGGTCGGAATCACTTTCTGCTATTTCTGACAGATTTGACTTGTTTGGATATCTCATATGAGCGGAATCACAGAACGTTTGTCTTTTTTTGGTCTGGTTTATTTCACTTAATCTAATGACCATAAGGTTTGTCCACATTGTCGCATTGTCAGAATTACTGACTTTGAAGGGCCGAATCAGATTCCATTGTGTGTATACCACAGTTTGTTTATGGAATTGGCTGCCATGGACACTTCGATTGCTTCTGTTTGTTTGCCAGTGTGAATCATGCTGTTGTGAGTATGACGGAAGGAGTATCCATTTTTTTCAGCCCCCTTTCCCAATCCTTTTGGGTACATAGCATGAATTGGAATCGAACTATGTATTTCTTCCACGTGTTCGTTTTGGAGTCATTTGTGTAATGTCTTGCAGAGTGGCAGCACCATTTAATGTACTTTTTTGTATGGTGGAATACCGTTCAAGCTTCTGAATATACCTTGCGTTGCATATTCAGTCTCCCACCAACGGACACTTGAATGAGTTCTACCTTTGAGCTATTGTGAATGTCACTATGAATATTTGTGTACCAGTTTTTGTTTGAATTATTAACAAATACATTACCATATATAAAAGAAGCCACAAGGACCTACTGTACAGTTTAGGAAACTATTAAATATCTTATGATGATGTGTAATGCAAGAGAATCTCCAAAGGAATATATGAAAAGCACATAATAACCATGATATTTATTGTGGCAACACTATGAGTTATCATAGCACTACTCAACGTGTATTTATACATGTCACTAAAATATTTACATCTGTAAGGATATTATAAAAAATTATATAAAAACTCAAGAATTCAAACAGAGAATAAATAAACTTCCTGTCATTGCTCGTCATCATTTATACACTCATACTACCTGTAACACTAGCAATTGACATTCTTGTAAACCAAGAGATTGTGAAGGTGTAAGGAAATATAGCTTATTGAATTCCTTAATGAAGGATTCTAGAACTCTATGTCCATGAAGTGAATGAAATTCCGTTTTAGTGAGCCACATTCTTACTAGAGTGATGAGCCTCCACCCCACCCAACGTTAGTTCACAATGAAATCCTGCAGTCCTCTGGCCTCAACGTCTGCTTCCTGCTACCGAGAAAGAAAAGATGAGGAAGTCCTGACAAAACCGATGCTATTTTTCTTTTTCTGATTTGTATTTTATCGCAGGGCCTGGCAAAAAGAGGGCCCAACCTGTTTTTAGAGTTCCATCCCAAGGGTTCCTCCGGCATGTTCCCTATGTTGACAAACTGCTGATTATTTTCAACAAAGGACAATGATCTGCACTTGACTATCTGTTGCTTGAGCTGGAATAGCAGGCATCCCTTGTAGTGCAGTCGTTCATGCGGAAGTAGACATCCCTGAAGCAATAGTATAAGAGGAACACATTTATCATGTAGACATCGCATCCCATGCATTTGTAATAATTTTTCAGTTATACCCATCATCATCGGAGGAACTGACTTGTCCCAGTAATAACGAGAGGACCCAGTAGAACGGTTCCTTGACTTATGAGTACTTCCTATGAGTACCCTTATGAGTCCTTCTTCCAATGTTGTTTCTCCTAGTTTGGTCATGAACAGTAGAAGCTGATGGCAGTGGTCCTTGAAATGTATGTCGATTCCCAGGTGGCGCAGTTGATCAAAGAAATACTCTGCCTACCAGTGCAGGAGGTGGAAGTGATGTGGGTTTGATCCCTGGTTCAGGAAGATAACAATTCATACACATGTTTTCTGGGAACCAGTTTGATCCTCATGAGTTTTTTCTTCTGTATCCAGAAAAACAAATGCTGTTCAAGGACACTGAAAGAACCCTGATTTCGAAAATCAGATCTGTATTGTGAACAATGCTTCGATATCCGTGAGTCGAAGCATAGTATTATGCCTATCATCCTTGTATTTCCCTCAGTGAAATATGTTGAGGAAAACTCTTCATTCGTGGTCTAGAGTCACGAAGAAGCTAAATAGCATTCATCCTTTACGTTGACAACTGTGAATCTAAATCTCCTGTGAATCCTATGTGACAACCACACATACCAACATGAGTTATCAGTATTATATCAATATTTTTAGTCCTATTGTATGTCAACTAAAAAAATCAATATCTAATTGTACATGAAGTCAAGACATAAAGTCAGTGCAAATACAAAATGTTCCATCCTTTGAGAAAGGGAGAAAAACATCTCTGTGCTTAGCCTATCGCATTTTTATGGATTAGATCCTTAAGTAGTTTATTCACCACACCCTATGAATGATTCACAAGTCTTCAGAGAAGAAAGGGTCATTTCTCTTAAACAATGAGTAGTTCAACTCTTCTCAAAGCAAAGTCATAAGTGAGTCTAATTTTGCGTGAGCCCATGAAAACTCAGTGTTTTCATTATGCTTGTGCTTATGATGGGAGGAGGTCTGAGAAGGCGCTTCTGAAGGATTATTCATACCAGTCTTTCTCATATGTATGGAGTCTTTAAAGATCGAATCACCGAGGTGTTGCTTCTACACTTGTACTAGGCCGAGCAGCAACATTCCCTTTCTCCCTAAGTGCAGTAGACGTCTGTCTTCTGTCCTCTGGAGTATGTATTGCTTGAGCTCACCACAGCCTAGTAGATGGAAATCGTCAGGATATTCTGGAAACCCTTTGGATTTCAGTCTGCTCAGGAGGTTACCACTGCTGCAAACCTCTGGATTTTACCACGCACTTTTAACAACCTCAGATGAAGGATACAAGTCAACACTCGTGACAGCCACGGGCTTCCATGGCCTATCCATGATTGTTGGCTTTGCTTTCATAATCATCCTGTTTCTTATACCAACTAAACTGTCACTGTATTTTTTCATGACCATTTTATCTTTGACGGTTTTTAGATCTATTATGGATTTTCCTATATATCTTCACTCATCGGTGAGGGTCTTCTGTTAGTAGTAGTTACGACAACTGACTTCCAGTCAGTTAGCTGTGGCAGAATAGAAAAAAGAATGACCCACTGTATATTATTCGTATTATGTATCAATATATTATTCGTTTTATTGTTTGCAGTCATCCACTTCCAAGTTTCCGAAATAAACTTTCAGAAAAATCACATCCTTTGGAATGTCCGTTTGACTGAATAGGAGCACGGAAATGCTATTCCATAAAATTGTTTACAGTTTCCATTCCATTCCTCCTGTTTGATGTAGATATTGGCCTTTGGTTCTATCACTAGCTTTGCAAGTAAAAAAATTCATTAGAGCTCATATGGTAATTTTACTGTTGGCAATAAGTTTAGCATAAAATGAACACAGAAGAGGTTACAGTAGACCAAATATGAAAGTCAGTTGAAAAGAAAACATAGTGTTGAATGTTGACAGTAGGAATATAGTTATGAAGTTCCTTTATTATTATTCTATCCTTCCCGTTTCTTTTGCAGGGGTGTTAATGTACAGATTCCAGTCCTATGGCTGGAGTGAAGAATAGTATCATGATTCTTGAGAGCAACTCTACTAAGTCTTCACGCTCATGTCACTCAAGGTTTTTTAATACCTATTATGTTAGTCGTGTTTGTAGTTTGTGAAGTCACATAAGTTGCATTCACTCAAGCAATAGTATCAAACAGCTATGGCATCAATTCTAGATGTGAATCGATATCGAATGTGAATCCATTTCACTGTGACAAGTGATTATTGCAGATATTCTATTCATGCCAGTAAGAAAGCTGTGCAGAAATAATATAATGTTTATGAAGAAAATAAGATTTGCTAATTTGTTGTATTATTCTCTTTCTTTTCAACAGATTGAATGACAACAGGCTCCACTTTTCATTCACTTGTATGACTATGAGCAGTTTGACCAAGTTGAAGAAGATGACTCGTTTGTAGTCTTCCTCATCAGCTCATTCCATCTACTGGCTTTCAAATCATTTAGTACAGAGCTCACCGTCTAGGTGTTCATCCAGTGTTTTGTTTGCTTATCATGCAGGATCATTTTCAAAGGAAAAGTATGTGTGTATGAGTTAGAGCTCTGATCCCAAGAGTCCATGTAGAAGCTTCCCCTGAGAAGTGTATCGTTTTTGCACCAATGCTACTGAAACGTGTGAATGTGGTATACCACGCATCCCAATAAGCGTCCAGCAGCTTCACAGGCTGCTTCTTTGAAACGCCCAGTACTCATGACATTCCATTCATCTGAGGACTAAATATAGCCAACGTAGGCTGTGTTTGCCAAATAGACTTTGAAGTATTCTTCACACAGTCCTTCATCGACGCCAGTTTTCAGATCGAAGAAACCCTTGCTCCATGAAGTGTGTGAACACATATACTCATGTTTTGTTTGCGATTTTAAAGTCATTCTTCAGTTTTGTTGGAGGAATGGTTCTGTATATGCCCCGTGGATCTGTGCATGAAAGCCCTAATAACTAATGTGAATCGACTTCACTACCAAGGGATGTTTTCATATCTATTGAGGATTTAGTTCATGTATTTCGATTTTAACTTTCTGTCTTACAGCCTTGTTTGTAGATCAAAGCTATTTGAAAGTGTCATCTGGTTTTCAATGGCTTGTGAGGTTATTCATGAGTGGTTTATAAAACCGAATGGATTGTACGTAGCCATACTTTGTTGTCATTCTATGAATTTGAAGAATGTCTGAAGAATGTCTGCAGTTATGCCTTAAAGATTCATACAATTGATGTCCAATATTTATCTCAATAGACTTGCTTTCAATTTGTAGTTTCCTATGCATATGTCTTTCTTTATGGATTTGGGTAGAAGTCGTATCGGAACACTGAAAAATCTGTGATATCAGCCGTGCTGACCTTCTTTCCGGTGGTCATCATTAAGATTTTCACGCTCACTGTCACTTTGTGCAATGCTATGGATCCTAGTGGAAACAGGTGCCGTTCATCCTACTTTTGTGAAGATTGAACTCATCGTAGAAAGTGGAATTTGTTGAAATATTTATGGTATCAATATATCCTGTGTATATAATTACCCAGATTACGGGTGCGTATCTGATTGCTAAGTTATAAAATGTATGAGATAGATGTGATCCATCAATGGCGATTGGATACGTGGTGGAGAGGTATTTTGGTGATGCAAGAGATTTAAATGATGTGATCAGAGTATTTATATCCCTTTTATGTGGATAATGGGTCTTGGATCGATGTTTGAAACATTCCAACTTGTCTTTTGTTATGCATGGGAAGTGTCCAAAACGAAGATGATGCAGGTACGTACTTCAAGGGTAAGTATAGGGTTGAGGGCGTGACTATGAAGTGGGTTAGGGTTAGGATGTGGATAGGGTGTCGGGTGAGGGAAGGGTTAAGGTTACAGTGTGCAGAACAGCCCCCAACTTGTTAGGGTGAGGGGTGAGGCGTGAGGGTTAGGGTTAGGGGTGAGGGTGAGGGTAAGGCTTCAAGGTGAGGGTGAGGTAAGGGTTCAGGGTGAGGGTGTGGGTGAGGGCGAGGGTAAGGGCTCGGGTGAGGGTTCAGGGTGAAGGTGTGGGTCTCACATCTGATAAACGATTGCATTCCAAATATACCCTTCATTTCCCTCGAACAGAGCTCTCACTGTTGGAGCCCTTGGCAGTGTGGAAGCCACCGGCCCCTAAGCCACCACAAGAACGCCTGGGGCCTAGGTGCAAAGGCAAGGCAGGAGCAGAGCTGAGGCCAGGAAGGTGCCAGTGGCGTCTCCCAACCTCGTGCAGACTGCTCCTTCCTGGGCAGGAAGTCTAGAAGCCAGGCAAGTCTGGGCAAGGCTCGCCCCAGGCAGAGCAGCCTCGCGCAAGGAACTCTGCCAGATCAGGGCTCTCAGCGGAGCTGGAGCTCTGCCATACTGGAGGCGCACTCGGCTCCACCCCAGCAAGGCTTGCAGCAGCAGGCGACTGGGCTGCCTCCTCTTCCCCGGAGGAGGCTCCGTTCCACTTGTCCTGTGCACTCGGCTTCCAGGCGGAGCCATACCTCGCCTCCTGCAGGTCTTGGCTCAGGGGTTACTTCCCCTGAGCTGGGGTGTGGGCGGGAACCCAGACACGCAGGGGCAGGCCCCAAACAACCTGCACACAGCTCTGCTGGGAGAAGAGCATTAGGGAACCTATGTATTTCAGGCAAATGATGGGAGACCACAAGTGAGTCGCCAGCCTGCTGGCCTGCAGACACCACCCAGGGGCCCTGGGTGCATGGTGCTCTCAATGTGGCGCTGAGTCTGGACAGCCAAGCAACAGCTGAAGGAGCTCCTGCAGTTGCCCTTCCTTCCGACGACAGAGCTCTCAGTGCTGGAGCCCTTGGAAGTGTGGAACTCAGCGATCCCTAAGCCCTCCCAAACACATGTCTCTGCTGGGGAGGAGAGTGCTAGGGAACATACGTCTCTCACACACTATCTAGGCACACACGGAGTCAGCCTCTGGGAGTGTGGGGATGCAAAACCCAGCCAGGGGCCCTTGGAACCTGGTGCTCTCCGTGCGGAGCTTTGTCTGGGCGGCCAAGGAACCGCTGAAGGAGCCCTGCTGTTGCCCTTCGCTTCCCTCTGACAGAGCTTTCACTGCTGAGCCCTTGGCAGTGTGCAACCCACCAGCCCCTAAGCCCTCCTCAAGGACGCTTGGGACCTAAGTGCAAAGGCAAGGCAGGGTAGAGCTGAAGCCAGGAAGGCGCCAGTGGCGTTTCCGAGCCTCACACAGCCTGCTCCTTCCTGGGGAGGGAGCCTAAAAGCAAGGCAAGTCTGCGCAAGGCTCGCCTATGGCAGAGCATCTTGCTGCCAGAACTCTGCCAGATCTGGCTCTGAACAGAGCTAGAGATCTGCCGTACTGGAGTCGCACTTAGCTTCGTGCAAGCAGGGCTTTCAACTTGACGGGGACTTGCTGCCTCCTCTTCCCCCGAGGAGGCTCGCTTCCCTGCTGGCTGTGCACTCGCCTATCAGGCGGGGGCGCAGGGCTCCTCCAGCAGGTCTTGCCTCAGGCGGCTGCTTCCCCTGAGTTGGGGCTGTGGGCAGGAACCCAGACACGCAGGATCAGGCCCCAAACACCTGCACATGTCTCTGCTGGGGAGGAGAGTGCTAGGGAACCTACGTCTGTCATACACTTTCTGGGCACCCAAGGAATCAGCCTCGTGTGTGCGGGACTGAAAACCCAGCCAGGGACCTGGAGCCTGGTGCTCTCCGTGTGGCGCTGAATCTGGCGGCCAAGCAACCGCTGGAGGAGCCCTGCAGTTGCCCTTCCCTTCCCTCTGACAGAATTCTCACTGCTGGAGCCCTTGGCAGTGTGCAACCCACCAGCCCCTAAGCTCTCCTTAAGGAGGACTGGGACCTAAGTGCAAAGGCAAGGCAGGATTGAGCTGAGGCAGAAGGCGCCAGTGGCGACTCGCAGGCTCCTGCTGCCTGCTCCTTCCTGGAGAGGCAGCCTAAAAGCAAGGCAAGTCTGGGCAAGGCTAGCCCCGGCAGAGCAGCCTCGCGCCAGGAACTCTGCCAGATCGGGGCTCTGAGCAGAGCTAGAGCTCTGCCGTACTGGAGCGCACTTAGCTCCGTGCAAGCAGGCTTTCAACTTGACGGGGCTGGCTGCCTCCTCTTCCCCGAGGAGGCTCGCTTCCCTGCTGGCTGTGCACTCGCCTATCAGGCGGGGGCGCAGGGCTCCTCCAGCAGGTCTTGCCTCAGGGCTGCTTCCCTGAGTTGGGGCTGTGGGCAGGAACCCAGACACGCAGGATCAGGCCCCAACACCTGCACATGTCTCTGCTGGGGAGGAGAGTGCTTAGGGAACCTACGTCTGTCATACACTTTCTGGGCACCCAAGGAATCAGCCTCCGTGTTGTGCGGGGCTGAAAACCCCAGCCAGGGGCCCTGGGAGCCTGGTGCTCTCGGTGCGGCGCTGAATTCTAGCGGCCCTAGAAACCGCTGGAGGAGCCCTGCAGTTGCCCTTCCCTTCCCTCTGACAGAGCTCTCACTGCTGAAGCCCTTGGCAGTGTGCAACCCACCACCCCCTAAGCCCCTCCCCAACCACGCCTGGCACCTATGTGCAAAGGCAAGGCAGGATTGGAGCTGAGGCAAGGAAGGCACCAGTGGCGTCTCCCAGGCTCGCTCAGACAGCTCCTTCCTGGGAGGGAGCCTAAAAGCAAGGCAAGTCTGGGCAAGGCGAGCCCCCGGCCGAGCAGCCTCGCGCCAGAAACTCTGCCAGATCGGCGGCTCTGAGCAGAGCTAGAGCTCTGCCGTACTGGAGGCCCACTTAGCTCCGTGCAAGCAGGGCTTTCCTCTTGACTGGGCTCGGCTGCCTCCTCTTCTCTTGGGGGCCTGATCCATAGCGTGTCTGGGTGCCCGGCCCAGCAGCCTGCACTCAGGGGAACAGCCCCTGAGGCAAGACGCTGCTGGAGGAGGCCCTGCGCGCACCAGCCTGATAGGCGAGAGCAACAGCCAGGCAGTGGTAGCCGAGCCCCCTCGGGAGAAAGA
>NW_017194637.1:0-9243 GCF_001704415.2 Capra hircus
ACATTAAAACAAGGCAACTTCATGCTCTCACCAAGCTTACCTTAAATAAACATGATGAACACTGACAAGGCTAATACTTTAGGTGGGCAACTAAGGAAGTCCTCTGAGAAGGGATAAGTGACCTGACACTTGACTGACAAGAATTCATTTTCTATCTTCCTCTGAAGATGAAGGCAGACTGTCCTCCACAAAGGAACAGCAACAGCAAGAAACAGTGACTTCCGGGGAACAGAGGGGCAGTAGGGCAGGACCTCTGAAAGGGAAGAGGAAAGGGCTATTGCACAAGGCCACTGAGGTAGGACCCCTACCAAACTCCCCTGGAGCACCATACCCTGAAGGTCCCTAAATACTCAGCCAATTCTAGTTTGGTCCAGCCTTGGCACACAAAGTTTGAGATGGAAAAGAACACTGAGGAGTACTGCTTTCATAACATCATCCTACCATGACTGGAATACTGCAGAGGCAGGCGTGGTGGAAGGAGGGCTGAAGGGCCTACAAAGTATTTCTTAAGTAAGAAGAAGTGATCTGCCCTCCCTGGACTGAGGGTGCTGCGGTACATCTTCCACACTAAGAGTGGTCAAGCAAGGAAACCTCCCACTAAGAACTGGGAAGGGCAAATGGAGGAGGAGCCAGAGAAGGGGAGAGACACCAGGAGAGGCCCCCTTGCCTGTCGTCATTCTGAAAACAAGGTCACAATACAGACTGGGAAGACGGCAGAGCAGAAAGACCCTGAGCCTGGGTCCTCTCTCGGGCAGCCCAAATTACAGCTATTTGCAGAACAAGCACTGATAAAAAAGACAGGACCCCAGCAGCATAGGTCTTCTACAACTACAGACAGAAAGCAGGAACCACGCTGAGATGGCTGGAGTGGCAGACTCACAGTCTCATCAAGTACCATACTCCTGGGTGGACCACCCACAAAGTAGAGATTATATTGCAGGGCTTTTCCACAGGAGAGTTCTGACCCCCGAGTTGGGCTTTCCAGCCCAGGGATCCTGCATCAGCAAGATGAACCCCAGAGCATTTGGCTTTGAAGGCAAGCAGGGCCCTAATTTTGCATGTCCCACAGGACTGGAGCAAACAGAGACTTCAGTCTTAAAGAGCACACACATACACTGGGAGCCAGGGCAAAAGTGGTCACTTGATGGAAACCTGGGTTAGAGCTGGCCTGCTGGTCTGAAAGAGTGTCCCAGAGAGGCAGCAGGTGGTGGGCGGCTCAGGCTGTGGGTATAGACACTGGTAACAGCTACACTTTTCACACTGTCCATGGGATTCTCATGGCAAGAATACTGGAGTGGGTTGCCATTTCCTTTCCAGTGAAAATGTTTGTCAGAATTCACCATGATGACCCACCCATCTTGGGTGGCACTGCACAGCATAGCTCATAGCTTCATTGAATTATGCGAGCCCCTTTGCCACAACAAGACTGTGATCCATAAGGGATTGACAGAGGGGCCTGGCAGGCTAGTCTTGGGGTCACAAAGAGTTGGACACAACTTAGCGACTGAAAAATAACAGCCGTACTTGGGAGATTTCTTCTGGTGGACAGGGGTGCTGACAGGCACTACTGTGGGATCTGCCCTCTAGTTCATTAGCCCAGTAGATAATGAGTTGGGTGGGGTTCATCAGCCCCACCCAACAGCCTGTAGGCACCAGGGCTGGGATGGTGTTGTTATTGTTGTTCAGTCGCAAAGTCATGTCTGACGCTTGGCAGCATGCAAATGGACTGCAGCGTGCCAGGCTTCCCTGTCCTTCACTATCTCCCCGAATTGTTCAAACGCATGTCCATTGAGTCAGCGATGCCATCCAACCATTTCACTCTTTGTTGGCCCCTTCTCCTTCTGCACTCAATCTTTCCTAGCATCAGGGTCTTTTCCAATAAGTCAGCTCTTTGCATCAGGTGGCCAAAGTATTGGAGCTTCAGCTTCAGCATCAGTCCTCCAATGAATATTCAGGATTCATTTACTTTAGGGTTGACTGGTTTGATCTTCTTGCTGTCCAAGGGACTCTCAGCCTTCTCCAGCACCACAGTTCAAAAGCATCAATTCTCAGCCTTTTTGGTCCAACACTCACATCTGTTCATGACTACTGGAAAAATAGCTTTGACTATACAGACCTTTGTCAGAAAGTAATGTCTCTGCTTTTTAACACACTGTCTAGGTTTGTCACAGCTTTTCTTCCAAAAAGCAAGTGTCTTTTAATTTCATGATTGCAATCACTGGCCACAGTGCTGGGATGCTTCAGCCCAAACACTAACAGCCACACCCATCATCAGACAGCTGAGTAAAGATGTCCTGAGCCCACGGCCACCTGTAGGCATGCCTCTAGACATGGCACTGCCCACCAGTGGCCAAGACCCAGCTTCCCCCGCCAGTGGGCAGGTAAGGGCCCTGCCCTCCAGGAAACTTTCGCTGGCCTCTGGACAGCCTCACCCACCAGGGGGCAGAATGCAAGAAAACCACAGTCCTGCAGACTGTGGACGCAACCTGTACACAGCAGGTGACACCCTGTCCTAGGACCAAGTGGGCCCATCCCTGCCTATTAGGCAGGCCAATACAAGCTTCAGGACATGCCAGATTCGATCCCCAACTGTGTCAGGAACACCCCCTACCCTCATCCTGCACCAGTGATCTGACACCAAACTCGGAATACTTGGGCCCTGTGGCCAGACTCCAGGGCACGGCTCTGCCTGCCAGTCATCTGGCACTAACCCCAGAACCTGGCTTCACCCACCAGTGGGTGGGCAATAGCCCTGGAGTTTTCTGGACCCTGGCCGATGCCCACCAGTGAGCCAGCCCTAGCTCCAGGTCCCATGGGGTTCTGCAGCCAGCTTCCTTGTGACCAGGTACCACTAAATGAACAGCTGGCAGCCTCCACACAAGGTAGGCCCTAGCAACCAGGCCTATGACACCGCCTACATAGTCCACCCCAACAACAGAGGGAACACCCCCTGTAGCAGGGGTCCCCAACCTCCAGGATCTAATGCCTGATGATCTGAGGTGGAGCTGATGTAATTACAGCCAAAATAAAATGCATAGAATTGCCAATAAGACATTGAATAGAAGTAGTAAAACAAGGCATCCTGGTCTTCTTCTTGATTTTACAGGAAAAGCTTTTTGTCTCACTACTGGATAAACTCTTTGAAAAGGCCCTTTGATTTTTTTGTGTGTGTGTGTGATGATTACGTTGTCCTTCTAAAACCCAGGAACAATATGAAGCAAAACGAAGAGTACAAGACTCAGAGAAACGTGGCTCAGTATTTTAAGAAGTATGAAGATATATTTGGTTCCTCAGAGGATTTACAGAACAAAGAATTTGGACCACAGCTTAGTTTGCCACTTCAAGCAGAGCTGTATTGGAGAAGCTAGAAGTTTTAAAAGCAGATAAGTTTTCTGGACTTCTTGGAAACATCTTGCCAAAACTTCGAGATCAGCTTCGAGAAGTCTCATAATAAGTAGGGATGACTTGACAATATTACAAAACATTATTTCCTAGCTTCTCTTTTATTCTGGTGGGAAAACCAATAGCGAGGTCAAGATTCTAAAGTAATGGAAAAGTATGTTTAGTCACTGGAAACTTCTTTCAGGGGCAATATAAGCATATGTATCATACAAAGCAACCAATTGTCTATTTCTTTCTTGGGAAAGGTAATAATATGAACAGACTTGTTCACAAAGGAAAAATCGATCAGCGTTTTAGAAAGACAGCTGATAGTAATTCCTTGTGGCAGAGTGGAGATGCACAGGAGGGAAAAGCCCAAGAACTTTTGCTTTGGTTAAAGGGAAGAGTTGAAAATAATTCTTTGTGCAAGGATATAGATCAGTGAAAAAAATTACAATACCCATCATACCTGCTTTTTTGGACCAACATAGAAGTGGTAGAAGCATAGAAAAAATAATCTTTTTATAATACCTGGGGTTTTCCATTGGAGACCCACAGGCTTTTGACAGGTTATGTGAAAGTCTAATCTTCTCCCTCCAGTTATGTAGACACAATAGCACTTAATGTTTTTAGACCCAAGATCTAGACTTTAATTGGACAGATTTATAGATACAGCCTCTGACTTCTTGGCCCTGTATGTGCAATATTTATGTATCTTCTTAAGCATGCTGTGAGTCCCATATGGAGTGTGGTGAAAAAGGAAGGAATGAGAGATGTGAAGCCATCAAATATCTTCCTTGGTTTGGACAACATCACTGAAGGCAAACTAAGGGGAAGTTATGGATGGAATTGAGCGTTGCCTGGTGGCTCAGACGGTGGGGGGACCTGGGTTTGACCCCTGGGTCGGGAAGATCCCCTGGAGGAGGAAATGGCAACCCATTCCAGTATTCATGACTGGGAAATCCCATGGACAGAGGAGCCTGGTAGGCTATAGTCCATGCAGTCACAAAGAGTTACACATGAATTAGTGACTAAAACAACAAGCTCTTCATACCCAGACACCTTGTCAAGCCCACATTGTACATGAAAAGGAAAGGCACAAGAACCTTTCCTGTGATGTGAATGGAAATTAAAACCACAATACTGTGGTGCCCCATTTTTACTTCTTAGACTAGCAAAGAATTTAAGTTCAATGTGGCGAGGGTATAGGGAAACAAGGAAACTTGTTTACTCTTCCAGTTCAGTTCAGTTGCTCACTCGTGTCCAACTGTTTGCGACCCCATGAACTGCAGCACACCAGGCTTCTCTGTCCATCACCAACTCCCAGAGTTCACTCAGACTCATGTCCGTTGAGTCAGTGATGCCATCCAACCATCTCATCCTCTGTCATCCCTTCTCCTCCTGCCCTCAATCTTTCCCAGCATCAGGGTCTTTTCAAATAAGTCAGCTCTTTGCATCAGGTGGCCGAAGTATTGGAGTTTCAGCTTCAGCGTCTGTCCTTCCAATGAACACTCAGGACTGATCTCCTTTAGGATGGACTGGTTGGATCTCCTTGCAATTCAAGAGACTCTCAAGAGTCTTCGCCAACACCACAGTTTAAAAGCATTAATTCTTCAGTGCTCAGCTTTCTTTATAGTCCAACTCTCACATCCATACATGACTACTGGAAAAACCATAGCCTTAACCAGATGAACCTTTGTGGACAAAGTAATGTCTCTGCTTTTTAATATGCTGTCTAGTTTGGTCATAACTTTCCTTCCAAAGAGTAAATGTTTGTTAATTTTCATGGCTGCATCACCTTCTGCAGTGATTTTGGAGTCCAAAAAAAAAAAAAAAGTTTCACTGTTTCCCCATCTATTTGCCATGAAGTGATGGGACTAGATGCCATGATCTAAGTTTTCTCAGTGTCTACTCTTAGTGTGAGTTAAAATGGTCCAGCCTTTTTTTTGAGGGCTCTGTCATTATCTGAGCAAAAGTATAAAATTCTCTAACCCACTGACACAACAATTTCACTTCTAAGGATTTACCCAATAGACAATACACATACATGTATGACTCATACAAGTATGCTACCCACTCCAGTATTCTTGTCTAGGGAATCTCATGGACAGAGCAGCTTGGTGGGCTACAGTCCATGGAGTCACAAAGAGATTGGATACGACTGAGCAACTAACACACACACATACACACACACAACATACACACACACACCCGCTATTCTCTCCCCTACTCACTTGACAAAAAGCATGTATTGTTGTTGCTGTTGTTCAGTTGCTCAGCCGTGGGCAACTCTTTGTGACCCCATGTCCTGCAGCACACCAGGCTTCTCTGTCCTTCACTATCTCCTAGAGTTTCCACAGACTCGTGCCCATTGGATCGATGATGTCATCCGACCGTGCATTACCTTCTATTTTATTTTCGTTTTGTAGACTGCTTATATTCTGACCAGGACAATCCTGTTAATATAATAGCTTTCTTATTCTCCCTTCCCATTTTTTACTTCAGACGTCTTTTTCTTTCCATACTGTGTCTTACAATGTTGTCTAACACAGAGTTTGTTCGGTGGTCATGATCTTGATTTTATGGAGACATTTTTTCATTTCCTGGGTCTATTTAAGCTTCCCATATGGCTACTATCGGCTTCCCAGGCTGAGTCAGCTGGGGCCGTGTCTGCCCTGCAGAGAGGACAGTAAACTGGAGGAGATGTGCTGTGTCTGCAGGGAAGCGGGTGTGCGTTTCCCAGGCTGGGTAACTTGAGATGTCTGCCTTTACTCTTTTGAGGTATCAGCTGGGGTCGTGTTCCTCTGTAAATTCCACCCTCCCCCTCGTGCCCAGATTGGCCTCAGCCCGGAATGACAGGGCTTGTCACTCGTAGGCCAGCACCTGCTTGAGAGAGGGGCGCCCCCCACGACCAGAGTGTCATCCCTGCTTCCTGCAGCGCTCTGCCTGGTGCTGACTGTCTAATAACAAATAGAGTCTCATCAGTGTAGGACCAAGGCCAATCTAGGGAGAAAGCTGTTTTGATCAGAAAGTTGGGAGAATAGCTAGGTTTCACTCTGGCCATATTTCTGGAACAGTTCTCTCTGACTTCTTAGTGGTGAAGAGTCATGCTGGGGGATCCTTTGGGCATGCTGCTGCCTCCGTGTTCCCTTGTTGATGTTTTCTGGGTGAGACCCCTGAAGCTGCAGATGGGTGGTCTCTGCCACAGGTTTTTGGAGGCCACGGTGCTCTGGATCGGCTGTTAACTGTGAGCATCGGATCCAGCCTGGGAGGGAGAGAAAGGAACAGCTCCAGACTGGAGAGTGAAACCTGCTTGGCTCCCGGCTGTGGAAGAACGCGCGCCCTGAGCTGCCTGCAGAGTTGTCAGAGGTGGTGGTGACCCGATGGGGTTGGACCCTAAGCTGCCCCTGAAGTTCCAGATAAACAAGTGGGAGAGGAGTTGGTAGTGCGCCGGCAGGCCCCTCGCTTTACTGTAGGAGGGAGCCAAGGTGGGGTGACTCCCTGAGTAGGAACTAGGCTTTGGACGAGCCGCCTCCTCGCCCGGCATTGGGTCATGCGTCAGTCATCTGTCCTGTGTCCTCAGTGTCCACAAAGAGGACCATGACCACTCTCCATTCTGCGAGGGAGCCTGGTGCCTTCCTCTAAGGGTCGGGCCTGGGCGACTAGAGCAGCACGGGGCCGCTCAGAGTTCGGGGAGTAAATAGTTTTAGCTTCCTGGCCACCAGGGTCTCGAGCAGCTCCTGAACTAGCTGTATTGTCTTGACACAAAGTTAGGCATAGATTTTCTGGAAATGAACAGATGTTCTGAAACATCTGTATGTTCCAGAAAGCTTTATTTACAAAGAACCTCAGTGCTGGATGTGGGCCATGGGCCATGGCTTGCTGACCACACAGCGGAAAGCTCAGGGTGGACTGCTCGGTCAGCACGTGGCCTTGAGAGGTCACCAGACCCACTTCCCTGACTGGGGGGTGATGAGGCGGTGGGGCCCCACTGCACACCTCGGGGGCTGGATGTGTGGCAGGTGTTGACACTGACCGTGCCGTGTGCCTCAAGCATGCCATCTGTGTTCCAGAGTGTGCCCTGATTCCTGGGTCACGTGCTTTGACAGTGTCCCACCTGAAGAGGGTGATCACTGCCAGCCGTCTTCCTGGAAGTGGGCTTAGGAGTCGTTGGCAGGCTGCTGGCTCTGTGGTTCTGGTGGGGGCTGGCCTCCTGTTTCTTCAAGCCCAGGCACCTCAGAAGGCCCTATGGCTGGGCCTTGGGAGACTTCCGGGGAGCCTGATGTGGAGACGGTTCAGGAACACCTGACTGGGGGCCCTGGTGTTGCGATGCCCCCTGGAGTTACCTCCCTCTGGGCCGGCTTCCACATTGAGCGATTTTGTTTGCATCATCCACAATGAGCAGAAGTGCAGGCTGCTCAGGGTCGGGGGTGGGGGCGGGGGCGTCCAATGTGGCAATGCTGGTGGTGTCTGATGCTTCACTTTTGCCCCTGTTCCATCAGCTGTCGGCCACAAGTATCAGTCAAAGCTCTCCAAGCACTGCTTGCAGGTTGACTCTGTCTGGGGGTTTGGAGCAAGTTTGGTGTCCATGGGACAGGGTGGACCAGGTGACTGAAGTGTTGTGAGCAGACAAGAATTGGGATAGTGGTTTCTCCTTGGGGGTCAGGAAGGGGGCTCCTGGGTGCTGGCCAAGGAAAAAAGGTGTCATGTGCGCCTGTCTCTGGCATGTGTGTGAAGCTCCCATGAGATGGTTTTAAGACATCAGAAGAGGGCAGTGCTGGAACACACCCCTGCTTCAAGCTACCTTGGCATTCTCGCCAACCACATAATCCCACCATGGAATTATCCATGACATGGCTTCTGTCTACACGGGGTATCCTGTGTTGAGCTTGCTACCAAACGCTATAGGATGGATGTCAGGCAGCTTCTGGGTCTTCTCCGTCAGAGGTCCATAGAAGAGCCTTGGTCAGAGACCTGCTTCTCAGGGACAACACCAGTCTCAGAAACCCAAACTCACTCTTTATCAAGCAAAGAGTTGGCATACATTTTAAGTAGGTATCCAGTAAACTAAGAAGTCTATTAGATGCTTATATTTTTCGTTTTCTCCTTTGCTTTTTGCTTCTCTTCTTTACACAGCTATTTGTAAGGCCTCCTCAGACAGCCATTTTGCTTTTCTGCATTTCTTTTCCATGGAGATGGTCTTGATCCCTGTCTCCTGTACAATGTCATGACCCTCATTCCATAAGTCATCAGGCACTCTATCTATCAGATCTAGGCCTTAAACCTATTTCTCACTTCCACTGTATAATCATAAGGGATTTGATTTAGGCATACTTGAATGGTCTAGCGGTTTCCCTACTTTCTTTAATTTGAGTCTGAATTTGGTAATAAGGAGTTCATGTCTGAGCCACAGTCAGCTCCTGGTCTTGTTTTTGTTGACTCTATAGAGCTTCTCCATCTTTGCCTGCAAAGAATATAATCAATCTGATTTTGGTGTTGACCATCTGGTGATGTCCATGTGTAGAGTCTTCTCTTGTGTTGTGGGAAGATGGTGTTTGCTATGACCAGTGCATTTTCTTGGCAAATCTCTATTAGTCTTTGCCCTGCTTCATTCCGGCATTCCAAGGCCAAATTTGCCTGTTACTCCAGGTGTTTTCTTGACTTCCTACTTTTTAGTTAGTCCCCTATAATGAAAAGGACATCTTTTTGGGTGTTAGTTCTAAAAGGTCTTGTAGGTCTTCATAGAACCGTTCAACTTCAGCTTCTTCAGCATTACTGGTTGGGGCATAGACTTGGATAACTGTGATATTGAATGGTTTGCCTTGGAAACGAACAGAGATCATTCTGTGGTTTTTGAGATTG
>NW_017194638.1:0-9243 GCF_001704415.2 Capra hircus
TCGAGCTAGGAGGCGGAAACGGGGCTCCTCTGGATGTGGGCGGGACTCTCGTGCTTCCTCTCGAGTGGAGACGGGTATGTCGGGGAACTTCTTGAGTTGCAGCAAGTGTGTGAAGGACCCTTTGGAAGTTGCAGATGTTAGACGTGATTAGCCTCGAGACGCGTCAGTGGAAATGGGCCTCATCTCGCCTGGAGGGGAGAACCTACTGGATTTCTCGAGTTGCGGCAGGTGCTCTCAACGTATGACGGGGACCTCAGGGACCCGCTCTGGGTGGCCTCAGGAAAGGCCAGTCCCCATGCGAGTTGCTCGTGGGCCTCTCAGGATTCCTCTCCCGTCGATGCCGGGGCCTAAGACCTTGCGTGGAGTCGGTGTCGGAACCTGAGGATTCCTTCCCAGTGCTGACATGGATCTTGGGTACTTCTGGAGTCTCCTCAATGGAGTCGGTCCTCGTCTCGAGTGAGGGCATGCACGTGCGCTTTCTTCCCGAGGTCTAGCAGCAGTGTCACGCTTCCCTTCGCGTGGATCAAGGGACCTGTGGCTTTCCCTCGAGGCTTTCCCACGAGGCTTTCCCATGAGGCTTTCCCACAGGGCTGTCCCACGTGCCACCGTGGGTGAGTCGATCCTGGCTTGAAAGTGGAGGCAATGCAGGAAAACAGCTGTCCCTGGAATGGACTGAGACATCTGGGGACTCTGGGTATGGTGGCACGACCCTGGAGTTCCTCGCGCCTTTCCTGTGGAGAGCGCCTCCTCTTGAGATGCGCCGGGAACGCCGGGATTTCTTTCCCGACCACGCAGGGAAAGGATCCCCTCCTCTCGAGCTAGGAGGCGGAAACGTGGCTCCTCTGGATGTGGGCGGGACTCTCGTGCTTCCTCTCGAGTGGAGACGGGAATGTCGGGGATCTTCCTGAGTTGCAGCAAGGGTGTGAAAGACCCTTTGGAAGTTCCAGAGGTTAGGTGTGATTAGTCTCGAGACCCTCAGCGGAAATGGGCCTCATCTCGCCTGGAGGGAGAACCTCCTGGATTTTCTCGAGTTGCGGCAGGTGCTCTCGACTTACGACGGGGACCTCAGGGACCCGCTCTGGTGGCCTCAGGAAAGGCCAGTCCCCCATGCGAGTTGCTCGGGGCCTCTCGGGATTCCTCTACGTCAATGACGAGCCTAAGATCTTGTGTGAAGTCGGTGCCGGAACCTGAGGATTCCTCTCCAGTGCTGACATGGATCTTGGGTACATCTGGAGTCTCCCCAGGGGAGTAAGTCCTCTCTCGAGTGGGGCATGCACGTGCGCTTTCCTCCCGAGCAGCAGCAGCAGTGTCACGCATCCCTTCGTGTGGATCAAGGGATCTGTGGCTTTCCCTCGAGGCTTTCCACGAGTCTTAACACAGGGCTGTCAAACGTGCCACCGGGGTGTGAGTCAATCCTCGGCTTGAAAGTCGAGGCAGTGCAGGGAAAACAGGTTTCCCTGGAATGGACTGAGACATCTGGGGACTCTGGGAATAGTGGCACGACCCTGTTGTTCCTCTCGCCTTTCCTTTGGATTGCGCCTCCGCTTGAAATGCGACGGGAACGCCGGAAATTCTTTCCCGACCAACGCAGGGAAAGGATCCCTCCTCTGGAGCTAGGAGGCGGAAACGGTGCTCCTCTGGATGTGGGCGGGACTCTCGTGCTTCCTCTCGACTTGAGACGGGTATTCGGGGAACATCTTGAGTTGCAGCAAGGGTGTGAAGGACCCGTTGGAAGTTCCAGAGGTTAGGTGTGATTAGCCTCGAGACGCCTCAGCGGAAATGGGCCTCATCTAGCCTGGAGGTAGAACCTCCTGATTTCTCGAGTTGCGGCAGGTGCTCTCGACTTACGTCGGGACCTCAGGGACCCGATCTGGTGGCCTCAGGAAAGGCCAGTCCACATGCGAGTTGCTCGGGGCCTCTCGGGATTCCTCTCCCGTCGATACCGGGGCCTAAGACCTACTGTGAAGTCGGTGCTGAAACCTGAGGATTCCTCTCCAGTGCTGACATGGATCTTTGGGGTACTTCTGGAGTCTCCCCAGGGAAGTCAGTCCTCGTCTCGAGAGGGGTATGCACGTGCGCTTTCCTCCCGAGCTGTGGCAGCTGTGTGGCACTTCCCTTCGCGTGGATCAAGGGATCTGTGGCTTTCCATTGAGGCTTTCCCAGGAGGCTTTCCCAGGAGGCTTTCCCACGAGGCTATCCCTCGAGGCTTTCCCACAGGGCTGTCCCACGTGCCACCGTGGTGTGAGTCGATCCTTGGCTTGAAAGCCGATGCAGTGCAGGGAAAACAGGTTTCCCTGATGGACGGAGACATCTGGGGGACTCTGGTATGGTGGCACGACCCTGGAGTTCCTCTCACCTTTCATGTGGAAAGCGGGTCCTCTTGAGATGCGACGGGAACGCTGGGAATTCTTTCCCGACCACGCAGGGAAAGGAACCCTCCTCTCGAGCTAGGAGGCGGAAACGGGCTCCTCTGGATGTGGCGGGACTCTCGTGCTTCCTCTCGAGTGAGACGGGTATGTCGGGAACTTCTTGAGTTGCAGCAAGTGTGTGAAGGACCCTTTGGAAGTTGCAGATGTTAGACGTGATTAGCCTCGAGACGCGTCAGTGAAATGGGCCTCATCTCGCCTGGAGGGGAGAACCTACTGGATTTTCTCGAGTTGCGGCAGGTGCTCTCAACGTATGACGGGGACCTCAGGGACCCGCTCTGGTGGCCTCAGGAAAGGCCAGTCCCCATGCGAGTTGCTCGTGGGCCTCTCAGGATTCTCTCCCGTCGATGCCGGGGCCTAGACCTTGCGTGGAGTCGGTGTCGAACCTGAGGATTCCTTCCCAGTGCTGACATGGATCTGGGGTACTTCTGGAGTCTCCTCAATGGAGTCGGTCCTCGTCTCGAGTGAGGGCATGCACGTGCGCTTTCTTCCCGAGGTCTAGCAGCAGTGTCACGCTTCCCTTCGCGTGGATCAAGGGACCTGTGGCTTTCCCTCGAGGCTTTCCCACGAGGCTTTCCCATGAGGCTTCCCACAGGGCTGTCCCACGTGCCACCGTGGTGTGAGTCGATCCTGGGCTTGAAAGTGGAGGCAATGCAGGGAAAACAGCTGTCCCTGGAATGGACTGAGACATCTGGGGACTCTGGTATGGTGGCACGACCCTGGAGTTCCTCGGCCTTTCCTGTGGAGAGCGCCTCCTCTTGAGATGCGCCGGGAACGCCGGGATTTCTTTCCCGACCACGCAGGGAAAGGATCCCTCCTCTCGAGCTAGGAGGCGGAAACGTGGCTCCTCTGGATGTGGGCGGGACTCTCGTGCTTCCTCTCGAGTGGAGACGGGAATGTCGGGGATCTTCCTGAGTTGCAGCAAGGGTGTGAAAGACCCTTTGGAAGTTCCAGAGGTTAGGTGTGATTAGTCTCGAGACGCCTCAGCGGAAATGGGCCTCATCTCGCCTGGAGGGGAGAACCTCCTGGATTTTCTCGAGTTGCGGCAGGTGCTCTCGACTTACGACGGGGACCTCAGGGACCCGCTCTGGTGGCCTCAGGAAAGGCCAGTCCCATGCGAGTTGCTCGGGGCCTCTCGGGATTCCTCTACGTCAATGACGGAGCCTAAGATCTTGTGTGAAGTCGGTGCCGGAACCTGAGGATTCCTCTCCAGTGCTGACATGGATCTTGGGGTACATCTGGAGTCTCCCCAGGGGAGTAAGTCCTCCTCTCGAGTGGGGCATGCACGTGCGCTTTCCTCCCGAGCAGCAGCAGCAGTGTCACGCATCCCTTCGTGTGATCAAGGGATCTGTGGCTTTCCCTCGAGGC
Source organism: Capra hircus (assembly GCF_001704415.2). Taxonomy (NCBI): domain Eukaryota; kingdom Metazoa; phylum Chordata; class Mammalia; order Artiodactyla; family Bovidae; genus Capra; species Capra hircus. Next base: position 3,795 of record NW_017194638.1, read on the forward strand.
TTTCCCACGAGTCTTAACCACAGGGCTGTCAAACGTGCCACCGGGTGTGAGTCAATCCTCGGCTTGAAAGTCGAGGCAGTGCAGGGAAAACAGGTTTCCCTGGAATGGACTGAGACATCTGGGGGACTCTGGGAATAGTGGCACGACCTGTTGTTCCTCTCGCCTTTCCTTTGGATTGCGCCTCCGCTTGAAATGCGACGGGAACGCCGGAAATTCTTTCCCGACCACGCAGGGAAAGGATCCCTCCTCTGGAGCTAGGAGGCGGAAACGGTGCTCCTCTGGATGTGGGCGGGACTCTCGTGCTTCCTCTCGACTTGAGACGGGTATGTCGGGGAACATCTTGAGTTGCAGCAAGGGTGTGAAGGACCGTTGGAAGTTCCAGAAGGTTAGGTGTGATTAGCCTCGAGACGCCTCAGCGGAAATGGGCCTCATCTAGCCTGGAGGGTAGAAACCTCCTGGATTTTCTCGAGTTGCGGCAGGTGCTCTCGACTTACGTCGGGGACCTCAGGGACCCGATCTGGTGGCCTCAGGAAAGGCCAGTCCACATGCGAGTTGCTCGGGGCCTCTCGGATTCCTCTCCGTCGATACCGGGCCTAAGACCTACTGTGAAGTCGGTGCTGAAACCTGAGGATTCCTCTCCAGTGCTGACATGGATCTGGGGTACTTCTGGAGTCTCCCCAGGGAAGTCAGTCCTCGTCTCGAGAGGGGTATGCACGTGCGCTTTCCTCCCGAGCTGTGGCAGCTGTGTGGCACTTCCCTTCGCGTGGATCAAGGGATCTGTGGCTTTCATTGAGGCTTTCCCAGGAGGCTTTCCCAGGAGGCTTTCCCACGAGGCTATCCTCGAGGCTTTCCCACAGGGCTGTCCCACGTGCCACCGTGGTGTGAGTCGATCCTTGGCTTGAAAGCCGATGCAGTGCAGGGAAAACAGGTTTCCCTGGAATGGACGGAGACATCTGGGGGACTCTGGTATGGGCACGACCCTGGAGTTCCTCTCACCTTTCATGTGGAAAGCGGGTCCTCTTGAGATGCGACGGAACGCTGGGAATTCTTTCCCGACCACGCAGGGAAAGGAACCCTCCTCTCGAGCCTAGGAGGCGGAAACGGGGCTCCTCTGGATGTGGCGGACTCTCGTGCTTCCTCTCGAGTGGAGACGGGTATGTCGGGGAACTTCTTGAGTTGCAGCAAGTGTGTGAAGGACCCTTTGGAAGTTGCAGATGTTAGACGTGATTACCTCGAGAACGCGTCAGTGGAAATGGGCCTCATCTCGCCTGGAGGGGAGAACCTACTGGATTTTCTCGAGTTGCGGCAGGTGCTCTCAACGTATGACGGGACCTCAGGGACCCGCTCTGGTGGCCTCAGGAAAGGCCAGTCCCCATGCGAGTTGCTCGTGGGCCTCTCAGGATTCCTCTCCGTCGATGCGGGCCTAAGACCTTGCGTGAGTCGGTGTCGGAACCTGAGGATTCCTTCCCAGTGCTGACATGGATCTTGGGGTACTTCTGGAGTCTCCTCAATGGAGTCGGTCCTCGTCTCGAGTGAGGCATGCACGTGCGCTTTCTTCCCGAGTCTAGCAGCAGTGTCACGCTTCCCTTCGCGTGGATCAAGGGACCGTGGCTTTCCCTCGAGGCTTTCCCACGAGGCTTTCCCATTGAGGCTTCCCACAGGGGTCCCACGTGCCACCGTGGTGTGAGTCGATCCTGGGCTTGAAAGTGGAGGCAATGCAGGGAAAACAGCTGTCCTGGAATGGACTGAGACATCTGGGGACTCTGGGTATGGTGGCACGACCCTGGAGTTCCTCGCGCCTTTCCTGTGGAGAGCGCCTCCTCTTGAGATGCGCCGGGAACGCCGGGATTTCTCCGACCACGCAGGGAAAGGATCCTCCTCTCGAGCTAGGAGGCGAAACGTGGCTCCTCTGGATGTGGCGGGACTCTCGTGCTTCCTCTCGAGTGGAGACGGGAAGTCGGGATCTTCCTGAGTTGCAGCAAGGTGTGAAAGACCCTTTGGAAGTTCAGAGGTTAGGTGTGATTAGTCTCGAGACGCCTCAGCGGAAATGGCCTCATCTCGCCTGGAGGGGAGAACCTCCTGGATTTTCTCGAGTTGCGGCAGGTGCTCTCGGACTTACGACGGGGACCTCAGGACCCGCTCTGGTGGCCTCAGGAAAAGGCCAGTCCCCATGCGAGTTGCTCGGGGGCCTCTCGGGATTCCCTCTACGTCAATGACGAGCCTAAGATCTTGTGTGAAGTCGGTGCCCGAACCTGAGGATTCCTCTCCAGTGCTGACATGGATCTTGGGTACATCTGGAGTCTCCCCAGGGGAGTAAGTCCTCCTCTCGAGTGGGGGCATGCACGTGCGCTTTCCTCCCGAGCAGCAGCAGCAGTGTCACGCATCCCTTCGTGTGATCAAGGATCTGTGGCTTTCCCTCGAGGCTTTCCCACGAGTCTTAACACAGGGCTGTCAAACGTGCCACCGGGGTGTGAGTCAATCCTCGGCTTGAAAGTCGAGGCAGTGCAGGGAAAACAGGTTTCCCTGGAATGGACTGAGACATCTGGGGACTCTGGAATTAGTGGCACGACCTGTTGTTCCTCTCGCCTTTCCTTTGGATTGCGCCTCCGCTTGAAATGCGACGGGAACGCCGGAAATTCTTTCCCGACCACGCAGGGAAGGATCCTCCTCTGGAGCTAGGAGGCGGAACGGTGCTCCTCTGGATGTGGGCGGGCTCTCGTCTTCTCGTCGACTTGAGACGGGTATGTCGGGAACATCTTGAGTTGCAGCAAGGTGTGAAGGACCCGTTGGAAGTTCCAGAGGTTAGGTGTGATTAGCCTCGAGACGCTCAGCGGAAATGGGCCTCATCTAGCCTGGAGGGTAGAACCTCCTGGATTTTCTCGAGTTGCGGCAGGCTGCTCTGACTTACGTCGGGGACCTCAGGGACCCGATCTGGTGGCCTCAGGAAAGGCCAGTCCACATGCGAGTTGCTCGGGGGCCTCTCGGATTCCTCTCCGTCGATACCGGGCCTAAGACCTACTGTGAGTCGGTGCTGAAACCTGAGGATTCCTCTCCAGTGCTGACATGGATCTTGGGTACTTCTGGAGTCTCCCCAGGGAAGTCAGTCCTCGTCTCGAGAGGGTATGCACGTGCGCTTCCTCCCGAGCTGTGGCAGCTGTGTGCACTTCCCTTCGCGTGGATCAAGGATCTGTGCTTTCCATTGAGGCTTTCCCAGGAGCTTTCCCAGGAGGCTTTCCCACGAGGCTATCCCTCGAGGCTTTCCCACAGGGCTGTCCCACGTGCCACCGTGGTTGTGAGTCGATCCTTGGCTTGAAAGCCGATGCAGTGCAGGGAAAACAGGTTTCCCTGGAATGGACGGAGACATCTGGGGGACTCTGGTATGGTGGCAACGACCCTGGAGTTCCTCTCACCTTTCATGTGGAAGCGGGTCTCTTGAGATGCGACGGGAACGCTGGAATTCTTTCCCGACCACGCAGGGAAAGGAACCCTCCTCTCGAGCTAGGAGGCGGAAACGGGCTCCTCTGGATGTGGGCGGGACTCTCGTGCTTCCTCTCGAGTGGAGACGGGTATGTCGGGGAACTTCTTGAGTTGCAGCAAGTGTGTGAAGGACGCCTTTGGAAGTTGCAGATGTTAGACGTGATTAGCCTCGAGACGCGTCAGTGGAAAATGGGCCTCATCTCGCCTGGAGGGGAAACCTACTGGATTTTCTCGAGTTGCGGCAGGTGCTCTCAACGTATGACGGGGACCTCAGGGACCCGCTCTGGTGGCCTCAGGAAAGGCCAGTCCCCATGCGAGTTGCTCGTGGGCTCTCAGGATTCCTCTCCCGTCGATGCCGGGCCTAAGACCTTGCGTGGAGTCGGTGTCGGAACCTGAGGATTCCTTCCCAGTGCTGACATGGATCTTGGGGTACTTCTGGAGTCTCCTCAATGGAGTCGGTCCTCGTCTCGAGTGAGGGCATGCACGTGCGCTTTCTTCCCGAGGTCTAGCAGCAGTGTCACGCTTCCCTTCGCGTGGATCAAGGGACCTGTGGCTTTCCCTCGAGGCTTTCCCACGAGGCTTTCCCATGAGGCTTTCCCACAGGGCTGTCCCACGTGCCACCGTGGTGTGAGTCGATCCTGGGCTTGAAAGTGGAGGCAATGCAGGGAAAACAGCTGTTCCCTGAATGGACTGAGACATCTGGGGGACTCTGGTATGGTGGCACGACCCTGGAGTTCCTCGCGCCTTTCCTGTGGAGAGCGCCTCCTCTTGAGATGCGCCGGAACGCCGGGATTTCTTTCCCGACACGCAGGGAAAGGATCCCTCCTCTCGAGCTAGAGGCGGAAACGTGGCTCCTCTGGATGTGGGCGGGACTCTCGTGCTTCCTCTCGAGTGGAGACGGGAATGTCGGGGATCTTCCTGAGTTGCAGCAAGGGTGTGAAAGACCTTTGGAAGTTCAGAGGTTAGGTGTGATTAGTCTCGAGACGCTCAGCGGAAATGGCCTCATCTCGCCTGGAGGGAGAACCTCCTGGATTTTCTCGAGTTGCGGCAGGTGCTCTCGACTTACGACGGGACCTCAGGGACCCGCTCTGGTGGCCTCAGGAAGGCCAGTCCCCATGCGAGTTGCTCGGGGCCTCTCGGGATTCCTCTACGTCAATGACGGAGCCTAAGATCTTGTGTGAAGTCGGTGCCGGAACCTGAGGATTCCTCTCCAGTGCTGACATGGATCTTGGGTACATCTGGAGTCTCCCCAGGGAGTAGTCCTCCTCTCGAGTGGGGCATGCACGTGCGCTTTCCTCCCGAGCAGCAGCAGCAGTGTCACCATCCCTTCGGTGGATCAAGGGATCTGTGGCTTTCCCTCGAGGCTTTCCCACGAGTCTTAACCACAGGGCTGTCAAACGTGCCACCGGGGGTGTGAGTCAATCCTCGGCTTGAAAGTCGAGGCAGTGCAGGGAAAACAGGTTTCCCTGGAATGGACTGAGACATCTGGGGACTCTGGGAATAGTGGCACGACCCTGTTGTTCCTCTCGCCTTTCCTTTGGATTGCGCCTCCGCTTGAAATGCGACGGGAACGCCGGAAATTCTTTCCCGACCACGCAGGGAAAGGATCCCTCCTCTGGAGCTAGGAGGCGGAAACGGTGCTCCTCTGGATGTGGGCGGACTCTCGTGCTTCCTCTCGACTTGAGACGGTATGTCGGGAACATCTTGAGTTGCAGCAAGGGTGTGAAGGACCCGTTGGAAGTTCCAGAGGTTAGGTGTGATTAGCCTCGAGACGCCTCAGCGGAAATGGGCCTCATCTAGCCTGGAGGGTAGAACCTCCTGGATTTTCTCGAGTTGCAGCAGGTGCTCTCGACTTACGTCGGGACCTCAGGGACCCGATCTGGTGGCCTCAGGAAAGGCCAGTCCACATGCGAGTTGCTCGGGGGCCTCTCGGGATTCCTCTCCCGTCGATACCGGGCCTAAGACTACTGTG
>NW_017194639.1:0-9242 GCF_001704415.2 Capra hircus
AAAAATTCCTGTCGTACCTGTTGCATCTCAGAGGAGGCACGCTCACAAGAAAGGTGAGAGGAACTCCAGGGTCGTTCCACCATTCCAAGAGTCCCCCAGATGTCTCAGTCCTTTCCAGAGGAACTTGTTTACCCTGCACTGCCTTGACGTTCACGCGGAGGGACCGACTCACACGATGGTGGCACGTGGGACAGCCTTGTGGGAAAGCCTCGGGGGGAAAGCCTCGTGGGAAATCCTCGTGGAAAGCCTCGTGGGAAAGCCTCGAGGGAAAGCCACAGATCCCTTGATCCACGCGAAGGGAAGCGTGACAGTTCTGCTAGAGCTCGGGAAGAAAGCGAACGTGCATGCTCCCACTCGAGACGAGGACTGACTCCCCTGGGGAGACTCCAGAAGTAACGCAAGATGCATGTCAGCACTGGAGAGGAATTCTCAGGTTCCGGCACCGACTCCACACAAGGTCTTAGGCCCCGGCATCGAAGGGAGAGGAATCCCGAGAGGCCCCCGAGCAACTCGCATGTGGACTGGCCTTTCCTGAGGACACCAGAGCGGGTCCCTGAGGTCCCCGTCGTAAGTCGAAAGCACCAGCCGCAACTCGAGAAAATCCAGGAGGTTCTCCCCTCCAGGCGAGATGAGGCCCTTTTCCTCTGAGGCGTCTGGAGGCTAATCATACCTAACCTCTGGAACTTCCAAAGGGTCCTTCACACACTTGCTACAACTCAAGAAGTTCCCCAACATACCTGACTCCACTCGAGAGGAAGCACGAGAGTCCCGACCACATGCAGAGGAGCCCCGTTTCCGCCTCGTACCTCGCGGTCAGGTATCCTTTCCTTGTATGTTCCGGGAAAGAATTCCCGGTGTTCCCGTCGCATCTCATGAGGAGGCGCTCTCCACAGGAAAGGCGAGAGAAACTCCAGTGTCGTGACATCATTCCAAGAGTCCCCCAGATAGCTCAGTGTGCCGGTGTCCAGGCCCGCTGGATCCAGGGAATTCGACGGATGGACGGCGTTGACGTGGAAACTCTTGTGTATTTTATTAATGTAAGATTAGATTAAGAAATTATAGGGTAGTAAGAAGATTAACTGGAGGAAAAAGGCTGAATAGGTAGGATTACGCGGAAGGCCAATAAAATTCCCGACAAGGAATTTTCTGGCGGACTCTGGGAATGGTGGCACGACCCTCGAGTTCATCTTGCCTTTCCGGTGGAGAGCGCCTCCTCTTGAGAGATGCGCCGGGAACGCCGGGAATTCTTTCCCGACCACGCAGGGAAAGGATCCTCCTCTCGAGCTGTAAGGCGGAAACGGGGCTCTTCTGGATGTGGGCGGGACTCTCGTGCTTCCTCTCGAGTGGAGACGGGTATGTCGGGGAACTTCATCAGTTGCAGCAAGGGTGTGAAGGACCCTTTGGAAGTTCCAGAGGTTAGGTGTGATTAGCCTCGAGACGCCTCAGCGGAAATGGGCCTCATCTCGCCTGGAGGGGAGAACCTCCTGGATTTTCTCGAGTTGCGGCAGGTGCTCTCGACTTACGACGGGGACCTCATGGACCCTCTCTGGTGGCCTCAGGAAAAGCCAGTCCCCATGCGAGTTGCTCGGGGGCCTCTCGGGATTCCTCTACGTCGATGACGGAGCCTAAGATCTTGTGTGAAGTCGGTGCCGGAACCTGAGGTTTCCTCTCCAGTACTGACATAGACCTTGGGGTCCTTCTGGAGTCTCCCCAGGGGAGTCAGTCCTCATCTCGAGTGGTGGCATGCACGTGCGCTTTCCTCCGAGCTGTAGCAGCGGTGTCACGCTTCCCTTCGTGTGGATCAAGGGATCTGTGGCTTTCCCTCGAGGCTTTCCCACGAGGCTTTCCACGAGGCTTTCGCACAGGGCTGTCCACGTGCCACCCTGGTGTGAGCCGATCCTCGGCTTGAAAATCGAGGCAGTGCAGGGAAAACAGGTTTCCCTGGAATGGACTGAAGACATCTGGGGTCTCTGGGAATGGTGACACGACCCTGGAGTTCCTCTCGCTTTCTTGTGGAGAGCGCATCCACTTGACATGCGACGGGAACTCCGGAGTCTTTCCCGAACACGCAGGGAAAGAATCCCTCCTCTCGAACCAGGAGGCGGAAACGGGCTCCTCTGGATGTGGGCGGTACTCTCGTGCTTCCTCTCGAGTGAGACGGGTATGTCGGGGAAATTCTTGAGTTGCAGCAAGGGTGTGAAGGACCCTTTGGAAGTTCCAGAGTTTAGCTGTGATTAGACTGAGACGCCTCAGTGGAATTGGGCCTCATCTCGCCTGAAGGGGAGAACCTCCTGGATTTTCTCGAATTGCGACAGGTGCTCTCGACTTACGAAGGGACCTCAGGGACCCGCTCTGGTGGCCTCAGGAAAGGCCAGTCCCCATGCGAGTTGCCCGGGGGCCTCTCGGATTCCTCTCCCGTCGATGCCGGTGCATAAGATTTTGGTGTGGAGTCGGTGCCACAACCTGAGATTCCTCTCCATTGCTGACATGGATCTTGGTACTTCTGGAGTATCCCCAGGGGAGTCAGTGCTCGTGTCGAGTGGGGCATGCACGTGTGCCTTCCTCCCGAGCTGTAGCAGCAGTGTCATGCTTTCCATGGAGTGGATCAAGGGATCTGTGGCTTTCCCACGACGCTTTCCCACGAGGCTTTCCCAGGAGGCTTTCCCACAGGGCTGTCCCACGTGCCACCGTGGTGTGAGTCAATCCTCGGCTTGAAAGTCGAGGCAGTGCAGGGAAAACAGGTTTCCCTGGAATGGACTGAGACATCTGGGGGAGACTCTGGAATGGTGGCACGACCCTGGAGTTCCTCTCGCCTTTCCTGTGGAGAGCGCCTCCTCTTGAGATGTGACGGGAACTCCGGAATTTTTCCCCGACCACGAAGGGAAAGGATCCCTCCTTTGGAGCTAGGAGGCGGAAACGGGGCTCCTCTGGATGTGGGGGGAACTCTCGTGCTTCCCCTCAAGTGGAGACGTGTATGTTGGGGAACTTGTTGAGTTGCAGCAAGGGTGTGAAGGACCTTTGGGAGTTCCAGAGGTTAGGTGTTATTAGCCTCGAGACGCCTCAGCGGAAATGGGCCTCATCCTCGCCTGGAGGGGAGAACCTCCTGGATTTTCTCGAGTTGCAGCAGGTGCTCTCGACTTATGACGGGGACCTCAGGGACCTGCTCTGGTGGCCTCAGAATAGGCCAGTCCCCATGCGAGTTGCTCGGGGGCCTATCGGGATTCTGTCCCTTCGATGCCGGGCCTAAGACCTTGTGTGGATTCGGTGCCGGAACCTGAGGATTCCTCTCCAGTGCTGACATGGATCTTGGGGTACTTCTGGAGTCTCCCCCGGGGAGTCAGTCCTCATCTCGAGTGGGGCATGCACGTGTGCTTTTCCTCCCGAGTTGTGGCAGCAGTGTGGCGCTTCCATTCGCGTGGATCAAGGGATCTGTGGCTTTCCATCGAGGCTTTCCCCAGGAGGCTTTCCCACGAGGCTTTCCCACGAGGCTTTCCCACAGGGCTGTCCCACGTGCCACCGTGGTGTTGAGTCGATCCTCGGCTTGATAGTCCGAGGCAGTGCAGGGAAAACAGGTTTCCCTGGAATGGACTGAGACATCTGGGGGACTCTGGGAATGGTGGCACGACCCTGGAGTTCCTCTCGCCTTTCCTGTGGAGAGGGCCTCCTCTTGAGATGCGACTGGAACACCGGGAATTCTTTCCCGACCACGGCAGGGAAAGGATCCCTCCTCTCGAGCTAGGAGGCGGAAACGGGGCTCCTCTGGATGTGGGCAGAACTCTCGTGCTTCCTCTCGGAGTGGAGACGGCTATGTCGGGGAACTTCTTGAGTTACAGCAATGGTGTGAAAGACCCTTTGGATGTTCCAAATGTTAGATGTGATTAGCCTCGAGACGCCTCAGTGGAAATGGCCCTCATGTCGCCTGGAGGGGAGAACCTCGTGGATTTTCTCGAGTTGCGGCAGGTGCTCTCGACTTAACGACGGGGACCTCAGGGACCCGCTCTGGTGGCCTCAGGAAAGGCCAGACCGCATGCGAGTTGCTCGGGGACTCCCGGATTCCTCTCCCTTCGATGCCGGGGCCTAAGACCTTGTGTGGAATTGGTGCCGGAACCTGAGGTTTTCCTCTCCCGTGCTGACATGGATCTTGGGGTGCTTCTGGAGTCTCCCCCAGGGAGTCAGTCCTCATCTCGAGTGGGGGGGCATGCACGTGCGCTTTCCTCCCGAGTTGTGGCAGCAGTGCGGCGTGTCCATTCGCGTGGGATCAAGGGATCTGTGTCTTTAAATCGAGGCTTTCCCAGGAGGCTTTCCCACGAGGCTTTCCCACGAGGCTTTCAAACAGGGCTCTCCCACGTGCCACCATATAGTGAGTCGATCCTCGGCTTGAAAGTGGAGGCAGTGCAGGGAAAACAGGTTTCCCTGGAATGGACTGAGACATCTGGGGGACTCTGGGAATGGTGGCACGACCCTGGAGTTCTCTCGCCTTTCCTGTGGAGATCTCCTCTCTTGAGATGGGACGGAACTCCGGAATTCTTTCCCGACCACGCAGGGAATGAATCCCTCCTCTCGAGCTAGGTGGTGGAAACGGAGCTCCTCTTTATGTCGGCGGAACTCTCGTGCTTCCTCTCGAGTGGAGACGGGTATGTCGGGGAACTTCTTGAGTTGCAGCAAGGGTTGAAAGACCCTTTGGAAGATCCAGAGGTTAGGTGTGATTAGTCTCGAGACGCCTCAGCGGAAATGGGCCTCATCTAGCCTGGAGGGTAGAACCTCCTGGATTTCTCGAGTTGCGGCAGGTGCTCTCGACTTACGTCGGGGACCTCAGGGACCCGCTTTGTTGGCCTCAGGAAAGGCCAGTCCACATGCGAGTTGCTCGGGGGCCTCTCGGGATTCCTCTCCGTCGATGCCGGGGCTAAGACCTAGTGTGAAGTCGGTGCCGAACCTGAGGATTCCTCTCAGTGCTGACATGGATCTTGGGGTACTTCTGGAGTCTCCCCAGGGGAGTCAGTCCTCGTCTCGAGAGGGGTATGCACGTGCGCTTTCCTCCCTAGCTGTGGCAGCTGTTTGGCACTTCCCTTCGCGTGGATCAAGGGATCTGTGGCTTTCCATTGAGACTTTCCCAGGAGGCTTTCCAGGAGGCTTTCCCACGAGGCTATCCCTCGAGGCTTTCCACACAGGGCTGTCCCACATGCCACCGTGGTGTGAGTCGATCCTTGCTTGAAAGCCGATGCAGTGCAGGGAAAACAGGTTTCCCTGGAATGGACGGAGATATCTGGGGGACTCTGGGAATGGTGGCACGACCCTGGAGTTCCTCTCACCTTTCCTGTGGAGAGCGGGTCCTCTTGAGATGCGACGGGAACGCTGGGAATTCTTTCCCGACCACGCAGGGAAAGGAACCTCCTCTCGAGCTAGGAGCGGAAACGGGGCTCCTCTGGATGTGGGAGGGACTCTCGTGCTTCATCTCTGGTGGAGACGGGTATGTCGGGGAACTTCTTGAGTTGCAGCAAGTGTGTGAAGGACCCTTTGGAAGTTGCAGATGTTACATGTGATTAGCCTCGAGACGCCTCAGTGGAAATGGGCCTCATCTCGCCTGGAGGGAAAACCTACTGGATTTTCTCGAGTTGCGGCAGGTGCTCTCAACTTACGACGGGGACCTCAGGGACCCGCTCTGGTGGCCTCAGGATAGGCCAGTCCCCATGCGAGTTGCTAGTGGGCCTCTCAGGATTCCTCTCCCGTCGATGCCGGGGCCTAAGACCTTGCGTGGAGTCGTGCCGGAACCTGAGGATTCCTCTCCAGTGCTGACATGGATCTTGGGGTACTTCTGGAGTCTCCTCAATGGAGTCGGTCGACGTATCGAGTGGGGGCATGCACGTGCCCTTTCTTCCCGAGCTCTAGCAGCAGTGTCACGCTTCCCTTCGCGTGGATCAAGGGATCTGTGGCTTTCCCTCGAGGCTTTCCCACGAGGCTTTCCATGAGGCTTTCCCACAGGGCTGTCCCACATGCCACCGTGGTTTGAGTCGATCCTGGCTTGAAAATGGAGGAAATGCAGGGAAAACAGGTTTCCCTGGAATGGACTGAGACATCTGGGGGACTCTGGGAATGATGGCACGACCCTGGAGTTCCTCTCGCCTTTCCTGTGGAGAGCGCTCCTCTTGAGATGCGACGGGAACGCGGGAATTCTTTCCCGAACACGCAGGGAAAGGATTCCTCTGCTCGAGCTAGGAGGGGGAAACGGGGCTCCTCTGATGTGGGCGGGACTCTCGTGCTTCCTCTCGAGTGGAGACGGGTATGTCGGGGAACTTCTTGAGTTGCAGCAAGGGTGTGAAGGACCCTTTGGAAGTTCCAGATGTTAGATGTGATTAGCCTCGAGACGCCTCAGCGGAAATAGGCCTGATCTCGCCTGGAGGGGAGAACCTCCTGGATTTTTCCGAGTTGCGGCAGGTGCTCTCACTTACAACGGGGACCTCAGGGACCCGTTCTGGTGGCCTCAGGAAAGGCCAGACCCATGCGATTGCTCGGGGGCCTCTCCGGATTCCTCTCCCTTCGATGCCGGGGCCTAAGACCTTGTGTGGATTCGGGTGCCGGAACCTGAGGATCCTCTCCAGTGCTGACATGGATCTTGGGGTACTTCTTGAGTCTCCCCGGGAGTCAGTCCTCATCTCGAGTGGGGGCATGCACGTGCGCTTTCTCCCGTGTTGTGGCAGCAGTGTGGCGCTTCCATTCGCGTGATCAAGGATCTGTGGCTTTCCATCGAGGCTTTCCCAGGAGGCTTTCCCAGGAGGCCTCTCCCACGAGGCTTTCCCACAGGGCTGTCCCACGTTCCACCGTGGTGTGAGTCGATCCTCGGCTTGATAGTTGAGGCAGTGCAGGGAAACAGGTTTCCCTGGAATGGACTGAGACATCTGGGGACTCTGGAATGGTGTCACGACCCTCGAGTTCCTCTCGCCTTTCTTGTGGAGAGCGCTCCTCTTGAGATGCGACGGGAACGCCGGGAATTCTTTCCAGAACACGCAGGGAAAGGATCCCACCTCTCGAGCTAGGAGGCAGAAACGGGGCTCCTCTAAAAGTGGGCGGAACTCTCGTGCTCCTCTCGAATGGAGAACGGGTATGTCGGGGAACTTCTAGAGTTCCAGCAAGGGTGTGAAGGACCCTTTGGAATTTCAGAGTTTAAGGTGTGATTTGCCTGGAGACGCCTCAGCGAAATGGGCCTCATCGCTCGCCTGGAGGGGAGAACCTCCTGAAGTTTTCTCGAGTTGCGGCAGGTGCCTCTCGACTTACGACGGGGACCTCAGGGATCTGCTCTGGTGGCCTCAGGGAAGGCCAGTCCCATGCGAGTTGCTCGGCGGGCCTCTCGGGATTCCTCTCCATCGAAGTCGGGGCCTAAGACCTTGTTTGGAGTCCGTGCCGGAACCTGAGGATTCATCTCCAGTGCTGACATGGATCTTGGGGTACTTCTGAGTTTCCCCAGGGGAGTCAGTCCTCGTCTCAAGTGGGGCCTGCACGTGCGCTTTCCTCTCGAGCTGTAGCAGCAGTGTCACGCTGGCTTAAGACCTTGTTTGGCATCGGTGCCGAACCTGAGTGTTCCTCTCCAGTGCTGACATGGATCTTGGCGTCCTTAAAGGCGAGATGAGGCCCATTTGCGCTGAGGCGTCTCGAGGCTAATCACACCTAATCTCTGAACTTCCAAAGGGTCCTTCACACCCTTGCTGCAACTCAAGAAGTTCTTCGACACACCCGTCTCCACTCGAGAGTATCAAGATCTTCCCGCCCACTTTCAGAGGAGCACCGTTTCCACTTCATAGTTCGAGAGGAGGATCCTTCCCCTGCGTGGTCTGGAAAGCATTCCCGGCGTTCCAGTCGCATCTCAAGAGGAGGCCCTCTCCACAGGAAAGGCGAGAGAAACTCCAGGGTCGTTCCACCATTCCCAGAGTCCCCAGATGTCTCTGTCAATTCCAGGGAAACCTGCATCAGTCCCCCATGCGAGCTTGCTGTGGGCGGCCTTCGAGGCATTCCTGCTCCCGTCGATGCCGCGGCTAAGTACCTTGCTGGATTCGGTGCCGGAACCTTGAGCGTATCCTCTCCAGTGCTGACATCGAATCTCTGGGGTACTTCTGGAAGTCTCCCCTCAGCGAGTCGGTTCGACTTCGACCAGGGGGGCATGCCACGGTGCCTTTCTCCGAGTCGTTGCAGCAGCTGTGGCCGCTCTCTCTACGGCCTGCGATCAAGGGGATCTGTCGGCTTCTCATGGGCTTTCCCCTCGAGGCTTTCCCACGAGCGCTTACACCAGAGCTTTCCCACAGGTGCTCCCGCGTCCCACAGCCACCGTCCCGTTTGAGTCGATCTCGGCTGATAAATGGTGACGGCAGTAGCAGGAAAAATGTTCCCTGGAATGGACTGAGACATCTGGGATCTCTGGAATGGTGGCACGACCCTGCCGAGTTCCCTCCGGCCTTCCTGTTGAGACGAGGCGTCCTCCTCCTTGAGACTGGTACTGGGAACACCGTCGCAATCTTTCCCGACACACGCAGGAAAGATCCTCCTCTCTCGAGCTAGGAGGGAACGGCGGCTCTCTGGATGTGTGCGCGACTCTCGTGCTCTTTCCTTCTCGAGTGGAGACCGGTATGTCGCGGACACTTCTTGAGTTGCAGCAAGGTTGTCGAAGACCCTTTTGGAGCTCCTAAATGTTAGATGTGATTCAGGCCTCGAACGCCCTCAGGGGAATGGCCTCTGTTCGCTCTCGAGGGAAACCTCCTTGGAATTTTCTCGAGTTTGCGGCAGGTGCTCTCCGATAGACGGACACGGACCCTCAGGCGACCGCTTTCGGTGGCCTCAGGAAACGGCCAACCCCATGCGAGTTGCTCGGGCGGCGCTCCTGCCGGATCTCTCTCCCTCGATGCCGGCTAAGACACTGTGTGGAATTCGGTGCCGACACCTGACGGTATTCCCTCCTCCGGTGCTGACATGGGATCTTGGGGTGACTTCTGGAAGTCTCCCCCAGGGAGCTTCAGTCCTCATCTCGAGTGGGGCATGCCACGTCTGCTTTCCTCCCGATTGTTGTGGCAGCCAGCTGCGGCGTTCCATTCGCCGTGGATCAAGCGGATCTGTTGCTTTCCATCGAGCTCCCAGAGACGGCTTTCCCAGGAGGCTTACTCCACGAGGCTTTCCCCACAGGCTGTTCCCCCACCGCTTTTATCCCACCGTGTGTGAGTCGCATTCCTGCTTGATATTGCAGGCAGTGCAGGGAAAACAGG
>NW_017194640.1:0-9242 GCF_001704415.2 Capra hircus
CCTTGAGGCTTCCCACGAGGCTTTTCCCAGGAGACTTTCCCACAGGGATGTCCCACGTGCCACCGTGGTGTGAGTCGATCCTCGGCTTGAAAGTCGTGTAATCGCAGTGGGAAAACAGTTTCCCTGGAAAGGACTGAGACATCTGCGGGACTCTGGGAATGGTGGCACGACCCTGGAGTTCCGGTCGATTTCCTGTGGAGAGCGCCTCCTCTTGAGATGCGACGGGAACACCGGGAATTCTTTCCCGAACACGCAGGGAAAGAATCCCTCCTCTCGAGCTAGGAGGCGGAAACGGGGCTCCTCTGGATTTGGCGGGACTCTTGTGCTTCCTCTCGAGTGTAGAGGGGCATGTCAGGGAACTTCTTGAGTTGCAGCAAGGGTGTAAAGGACCCTTTGAAGTTCCAGAGGTTAGGTGTGATTAGCCTCGAGTCGCCTCAGCGGAAATGGGCCTCATCTCGCCTGGAGGAAACAACCTCCTGGATTTTCTCGAGTTTGAGGCGGGTGCTCTCGACTTATGTCTGGGATCACAGGGACCCGAAATGGTGGCCTCAGGAAAGGCCAGTCCCCATGCCAGTTGCTCGGGGCCTCTCGGGATTTCCTCCCATCGATGCGGGGGCCTAAGACCTGGTGTGGAGTCTGTGCCGGAACCTGAGTATTCCTCTCAGTGCTGACATGGATCTTGGGGTTCTTTGGAGTCTCCCCAGGGGAGTCAGACCGCACCTCGAGTGGGGGCATGCTCGTGCGCTTTCCTCCCCAGCTGTAGCAGCAGTGTCATGCTTCCCTTCGCGTGGATCAAGGGATCTGTGGCTTTCCCTCGAGGCTTTCCCACCAGGCTTTCCCACAGGGCTTGTCCCACGTGCCACGTGGTGTGAGTCGATCCTCCGGCTTGAAGGTCAAGGCAGTGCAGGGAAAACAGGTTTCCCTGGAATGGACTGAGACATCTGGGGGACTCCTGGAATAGTGGCACGACCTGAAGTTCCTCTCGCCTTTTCTGGTGGAGAGCGCCTCCTCTTGAGATGCGACCGGGAATGCCGGGAATTCTTTTCCGACCTCGCAGGGAAATGATCCCTCCTGGTATGAGGCGGAAACGGGGCTCCTTTTGTTGTGGGCGGGACTCTCGTGCTTGCTCTCGAGTGGAGACGGGTGTGTCGGGGAAATTCTTGAGTTGCAGCAAGGGTGTGAGGACCCTTTGGAATCTCCAGAGGTTAGGTGTGATTAGCCTCGAGACGCCTCAGCAGAAATGGGCCCTCATCTCGCCTGGAGGGGAGAACCTCCTGGATTTTCTCGAGTTGCGGCAGGTGCTCCTCGACTCACGACGGGGACATCAGGGACGCTGCTCTGGTGGCCTCAGGAAAGGACAGTCCCCATGCGAGTTGCTCGGGGGCCTCTCGGGATTCCTCCCCCGTCGATGCCGGGGCCTAAGACCCTTGTGTGATGTCGGTGCGGGAACTTGAGGATTCCTCTCAGTGCTGACATGGATCTTGGGGTACTTCTGGAGTCTCCCCAGGGGAGTCAGTCCTCGTCTCGAGTGGGGGCATGCACGTGCGCTTTCCTCCTGAGCTGTAGCAGCATTGTCACGCTTACCTTTGCCTGGATCAAGGGATCTGTGGCTTTCCCTCGAGGCTTTCCCACGAGGCTTTCCCAGGAGGCTTTCCCAAGAGGTTTTCCCACAGGGCTGTCCCACGTGCCACCGAGGTGTGAGTCGATCCTCGGCTTGAATGTCGATGCAGTTCGGGGAAAACAGGTTTCCCTGGAATTGGACTGAGGCCATCTGGGGGACTCCTGGAATGTTGGCACGACCCTGGAGTTCCTCTCGCCTTTCCTGTGGAGAGCGCCTCCTCTTGACATGCGACGGGAACGCCGGGAATTCTTTCCCGACCACTCAGGGAAAGATCCTTCCTCTCGAGCTATGAGGCGGAAACGGGGCTCCTCTGAATGTGGGCGGGACTTCTCGTGCTTCCCTCTCGAGTGGAGACGGGAATGTCGGGGAAATTCCTCAGTTGCAGCAAGGGTGTGAAGGACCCTTTGGAAATTCAAGAGGTTAGGTGTGATTAGCCTTGAGAAACCTCAGCGGTAATGGGCCTCATCTGGCCTGGAAGGGAGGACCTCCTGGATTTTCTCAAGTTGCGGCAGGTACTCTGGACTTACGACGGGGAACTCATGGACCCGCTCTGGTGGCCTTAGGAAAGGCCAGTCCCCATGCGAGTTGCTGGGGGGCCACTCGCAATTCCTCTCCCGACGATGCCGTGGCCTAAGACCTTTTCTGGAGTCAGTGCCGGAACATGTGAATTCCTCTCCAGTGCTGACATAGATCTTGAGGAGATTCTGGAGTCTCCCCAGGGGAGTCAGTCCTCGTCTCGAGTGGGGGCATGCCGTGCTTTTCCTCCCGAGCTGTACAAGCAGTGTCGCGCTTCCCGCGGCGTGGATCAAGGGATCTGTGGCTTTCCCTCGAGGCTTTCCCTCGAGGCTTTCCCTGGAGGTTTTCCCACAGGGCTGTCGTACGTGCCACCGTGGTGTGAGTCGATTCCTCGTCTTGAAAGTCGAGGCAGTGGCAGGGAAAACAGGTTTCCCTGGAATGGACTGAGACATCTGGTGGTCTCTGGGAATGGTGGCACGACCCTGGAGTTCCTCTCGCCTTTCCTGTGGAGAGCGCCTCCTCTTGAAATGCGACGGGAACGCCGCGGAATTCTTTCCCGAACACGCAGGGAAAGGATCCCTCCTCTCGAGCTAGGAGGCGGAAACGGGGCTCCTCTGGATGTGGGCGCGACTCTCTGTGCTTCCTCTCGAGTGGAGACGGGTATGTCGGGGAACTTCTTGAGTTGCAGCAAGGGTGTGAAGGACCCTTTGGAAGTTCCAGGGGTTAGGTGTGATTAGCCTCGAGACGCCTCAGCGGAAATGGGCCTCATCTCGCCTGGAGGGGAGAACCTCCTGGATTTTCTCGAGTTGCGGCAGGTGCTCTCGACTTACGATGGGGTCCTCAGAAACCCGCTCTGGTGGCCTCAGCAAAGGCCAGTCCCCATGCGAGTTGCTCCGGGGCCTCTCGGGATTCCACTCCCGTCGAGGCCAGGGCCTAAGGTTTTGTGTGGAGTCGGTGCCGGAACATGAGGATTCCTCTCCAGTGCTGACATGGATCTTGGGGTACTTCTGGAGTCTCCCCAGGGGAGTCAGTCCTCGTCTCGAGTGGGGGCATGCACGTGCGATTTCCTCCCGAGCTGTAGCAGCAGTGTCGCGCTTCCCTTCGCGTGGATCAAGGGATCTGTGGGTTTCCCTCGAGGCTTTCCAACGAGGCGTTCCCACGAGGCTTTCATACAGGGCTGTCCCACATGCCACCGTGGTGTGAGTCGATCCTCAGCTTGAAAGTCGAGGCTGTGCAGGTAAAACAGGTTTCCCTGGAATGGACTGAGACGTCGGGGGACTTTGGGAATGGTCGTACTACCCTAGAATACCTCTCGCCTTTCCTGTGGAGAGCGCCTCCTCTTGAAATGCGACGGGAACGCCCGGAATTCTTTCCCGACCACGCAGGGAAAGGAACCCTCCTCTCGAGCTAGGAGACGGAAACGGGGCTCCTCTGGATGTGGGCAGGATTCTCGTGCTTCCTCTCGAGTGGAGACGGGTATGTCGGGGTACTTCTTGAGTTGCAGCAAGTGTGTGAAGGACCGTTTGGAAATTCCAGATGTTAGATGTGATTAGCCTCGAGATGCCTCAGTGAAAACGGGCCTCATCTCGCCTGGAGGGGAGAACCTCCTGGATTTTCTCGAGTTGCGGCAGGTGTTCTCGACTTACGACGGGGACCTCAGGGACCCGAGCTGGTGGCCTCAGGAAAGGCCAGTCCCCATGCGAGTTGCTCGGGGCCTCTCGGGATTCCTCTCCCGTCGAGGCCGGGGCCTAAGACCTTGTGTGGAGTCGGTGCCGGAAACCTGAGGATTCCTCTCCAGTGCTGACATGGATCTTGGGGTACTTCTGGAGTCTCCCCAGGGGAGTCAGTCCTCGTCTCGAGTGGGGGCCTGCACGTGAGCTTTCCTCCCACGCTGTAGCAGCAGTGTCGCCCTTCCGCTCGTGTGGTCAAGGGATCTGTGGCTTTCCCTCGAGGCTTTCCACACAGGGCTGTCCCACGTGTCACCGTGGTGTTAGTCGATCCTCGCCTTGAAAGTCGAGGCAGTGCAGGGAAAACAGGTTTCCCTGGAATGGACTGAGACATTTGGGGGTCTCTGGGAATGGTGGCACGACCCTGGAGTTCCTCTCGCCTTTCCTGTGGAGAGTGCCCTCCGTCTTGAGATGCGAAGGGAACGCCGGGAATTCTTTCCCGAACCATGCAGGGAAAGGATCACTCCTCTCGAGGCTAGTGAGGCGGAAATGGGGCTCCTCTGGATGTGGGCGTGACTCTTCGTGCTTCCTCTCGAGTGGAGACGGGTATGTCGGGGAACTTCTTGAGTTGCAGCAAGGGTGTGAAGGACCCTTTGGAAGTTCCAGAGTTTAGAGTGTGATTAGCCTCGATGACGCCTCAGCAGAAATGGGCCTCATCTCGCCTGGAGGGGAGAACCTCCTGGATTTTCTCGAGTTGCGGAAGGTGCTCTTCGACTTACGACCGGGGACCTCAGGGACCCGCTCTGGTGGCCTCAGGAAAGGCCAGTCCCCATGCGAGTTGCTCGGGGCCTCTCGGATTCCTCTCCCGTCGATGCGCGGCCTAAGATCTTGTGTGGAGTCGGTGCCGGAACCTGAGGATTCCTCTCCAGTGCTGACATGGATCTTGGAGGTACTTCTGGAGTCTCCCCAGTGGAGTCAGTCCTCGTCTCGAGTGGGGGCATGGCACGTGTGCTTTCCTCCCGAGCTGTTAGCAGCAGTGTCGCGACTTCCCATTTCGCGTGGATCAAGGGATCTGTGGCTTTCCCTCGAGGCTTTCCCACGAGGCTTTCCCACGAGGCTTTCCCTACAGGGCTTGTCCCACGTGCCACCGTGGTGTGAGTCGATTCCTCAGCTTGAAACGTCGAGGCAGTGCAGGGTAAAACAGGTTTCCCTGGAATCGGACTGAGACATCTGGGGGACTCTGGGAATGGTGACACGACCCTGGCAGTTCCTCTCGCCTTTCCTGTGGCAGAGCGCCTCCTCTTGGAGATGCGACGGGAATGCTGGGAATTCTTTCCCAACCACGCAGGTGAAAAGGATCCCTCCTCTCGAGCTAGGATGCGGAAACGGGGCCCTCTGGATGTGGCGGGACTCTACGTGCTTCCTCTCGAGTGGAGACGGGTATGTCGGGGAACTTCTTGAGTTGCAGCAAGGGTGTGAAGGACCCTTTGGAAGTTCCAGAGGTTAGGTGTGATTAGCCTCGAGACGACTCAGGCTGGAAATGGGTCCTCATCTCGCCTGGAGGGGTAGAACCTCCTGGATTTTCTCGAGTTGTGCAGTGGTGCTCTCGACTTACGATGGGGACCTCAGCCAACGCGCTCTGGTGGCCTCAGGAAAGGCCAGTCCGCATGCGAGTTGCTCAGGGGCCTCTCGGGATTCCTCTCCCGTCGATGCCAGGGCCTAAGACCTTGTGTAGGTGTCGGTGCCGGAACCTGAGGATTCCTCTCCAGTGCTGACATGGATCTTGTGGTACTTCTGGAGTCTCCCCAGGGGAGTCAGTCCTCGTCTCCAGTGGGGGCATGCACAGTTCTCTTTTCTCCCGAGCTGTAGCAGCAGTGTCACGCTTCCCCTTCGCGTGGATCAAGGGATCTGTGGCTTTCCCTCTAGGCTTGCCCACGAGGCTTTCCCACGAGGCTTTCCCAAAGGGCTGTCCCAAGTGACACCGTGGTGTGAGTCAATCCTCGGCTTGAAAGTCGAGGCAGTGCAGGGAAAACAGGTTTCCCTGGAATGGACTGAGACATCTGGGGGACTCTGGGAATGGTGGTACGACCCTGGAATTCCTCTCACCTTTCCTGTGGAGAGTACCTCCTCTTGAGATGTGACGGAAACAACAGGAATTCTTTCCCGACCACGCAGGGAAAGGATCCCTCCTCTCGAGCTAGGAGGCGGAAACGGGGCTCCTCTGGATGTGGGCGGGACCCTCGTGCTTCCTCTCTAGTGGAGACGGGTATGTCGGGGAACTTCTTGAGTTGCAGCAAGGGTGTGAAGGACCCTTTGGAAGTTCCAGAGGTTAGGTGTGATTAGCCTCGAGATGCATCAGCGGAAATGGGCCTCATCTCGCCTGGAGGGCAGAACCTCCTGGATTTTCTCGAGTTGCAGGCAGGTGGCTCTCGACTTACGACGGGGACCTCAGGGACCCGCTCTGGTGGCCTCAGGAAAGGCCAGTCCCCAAGCGAGTTGCTCGGGGGGCTCTCGGGATTCTTCTCCCGTCGATGCTGGGACCTAAGACCTTTTGTGGAGTCGGTGCCGGAACCTGAGGATTCCTCTCCAGTGCCGACATGGATCTTGGGTACTTCTGGAGTCTCCCCAGGGGAGTCAGTCGTCCGTATCGAGTGGGGGCATGGACGGGCGCTTTCCTCCCGAGCTGTCGCAGCAGTGTCACGCTTCCCTTCGCGTGGATTAAGGAATCTGTGGCTTTCGCTCGAGGCTTTCCCACAGGGCTGTCCCACGTGCCACCGTGGTGTGAGTCGATCCTCGGCTTGAAAGTCGAGGCAGTGCAGGGAAAACACGTTTCCCTGGAATGGACTGAGATATCTGGGGGACTCTGTGAATGGTGGCACGACCCTGGAGTTCCTCTCGCCTTTCCTGTGCAAAGCACCTCCTCTTGAAATGCGTTGGGAATGCTGGGAATTCTTTCCTGAACAGGCAGGGAAAGGATCCCTCCTCTGGAGCTATGAGGCAGAAATGGGGCTCCCCTGAATGTAGGCGGGACTCTCGAGTTTCCTCTCGAGTGGAGACGGGTATGTCGGGGAACTTCTTGAGTTGCAGCAAGGGTTTGAAGGACCCTTTGGAAGTTCCAGAGTTTAGGTGTGATTAGCCTTGACGCCTCAGCGGAAATGGGCCTCATCTCGCCTGGAGGCGAGAATCACCTGGATTTGCTCGAGTTGCGGCAGGTGCTCTCGTCTTACGACGGGGACCTCATGGACCTGCTCTGGTGGCCTCAGGAAAGGACAGTCCCATGCGAGTTGCTCGGGGGACTCTCTGGATTCCTCTCCCATCGATGCCGGGGCCAAAGATCTTGTGTGTATTCGGTGCCGGAACCTGAGGATTCCTCTCCAGTGCTGACATGGATCTTGGGGTACTTCTGGAGTCTCCCCAGGGGAGTCAGTCCTCGTCTCGAGTGAGGGCAATGCATGTGCCCTTTCCTCCCGAGCTGTAGGCAGCAAGGTCACGCTTCCCTTCGCGAGGATCAAGGCATCTGTGGCTTTCCCTCGAGGCTTTCCCACTGGTCTGTCCCACGTGCCACCGTAGTGGTGAGTTGATTCCTGCGCTTTGAAAGGTCGAGGCAGTGCAGGGAAAACAGTTTTGCCCCGGAATGGACTGAGATATCTGGGGGACTCTGGAATGGTGGCACGACCCTGGAGTTCCTCTCGCCTTTCCTGTGGAGAGCACCTCCTCTTGAGATGTGACGGGAATGCCGGGAATACTTGACCGAACACGCAGGTAAAGGATCCATCCTCTCGAGGTAGAAGGCGGACACGGGGTTCTTCTGGATGTGGGCGGGACTCTCCTGCTTTCTCTTAAGTGGAGACGAGTAGTCGGGGAACTTCTTGAGTTGCAGCAAGGGTGTGAAGGACCCTTTGGAAGTTCCAGAGTTTAGGTGTGATGTGCCTCGAGTCGCCTCAGCGGAAATGGGCCTCATCTCACCTGGACGGGAGAACCTCCTGGATTTTCTCGAGTTGCGGCAGGTGCTCTCAACTTACGACGGGGACCTCAGGGACCCGCTCTGGTGGACTCAGGAAAGGCCAGTCACCATTCGAGTTGCTCGGGGCCTCTCGGGATTCCTCTCCCGTCGTTGCCGGGGCCTAAGATCTTGTGTGGAGTGGGTGCCGGAACTTGAGGATTTCTCTCCAGTGCTGACATGGATCTTGGGGTACTTCTGTAGTCTCCCCAGTGCACTCAGTCCTCGTCTTGAGTGGGGAATGCACGTGCGCTTTCCTCCCGAGCTGTAGGAGCAGAGAGTGACGCTTCCCTTCGCGTGGATCAAGGGATCTGCGGCTTTCCCTCGAGGCTTTCGAGGCTTTCCCACGCTTTGCTTTCCCACGAGGCTTTCCCACAGGGCTGTCCCAAGTGCCACCGTGGTGTGGGGCGATTCTCGGCTTGAACGTCGAGGCAGTGCAGGGAAAACAGGTTTCCCTGGAATGGACTGAGACATCTGGGGGACTCTGGGAATGGTGGCACGACCCTGGAGTTCCTCTCTCCTTTCCTGTGGAGAGCTCCTCCTCTTGAGATGCGACGGGAACGACGGGAATTCTATCCCGACCACGCAGGGAAAGGATCCCTTCTCTCGAGCTAGGATGCGGAAACGGGGCTCCTCTGGATGTGGGCGGGACTGTCGTACTTCCTCTCGAGTGGAGACGGGTATGTCGGGGAACTTCTTGAGTTGCAGCAAGGGTGTGAAGGACCCTTTGGAAGTTCCAGAGGTTAGGTGTGATTAGCCTCGAAACGCCTCAGCGGAAATGGGCCTCATCTCGCCTGGAGGGGAGAACCTCCTGGATTTTCTCAAGTTGCAGCAGGTGCTTTCGACCTACGATGGGAACATCAGGAACCCGCTTTTGGCCTCAGGAAAGGCCAGTCCCCATGCGATTTGCTCGGGGGCCTCTCGGGAATCCTCTCCCGTCGTTGCCGGGGCCTAAGATCTTGTGTGGAGTGGGTGCCGGAACCTGAGGATTCCTCTCCAGTGCTGACATGGATCTTGGGGTACTTCTGGAGTCCAAGGGGAGTCAGTCCTCGTCTCGAGGGGGGGCATGCACGTGCGCTTTCCTACCGAGCTGTAGCAGCAGTGTCGCGCTTCCTTCCGTGGATCAAGGGATCTGTGGCTATCCCTCGAGGCTTTACCACGAGGCTTTCCCACGAGGCTTTCCCACAGGGCTGTCCCACGTGCCACCGGGGTGTGAGTCGATCCTCGGCTTTGAAAGTCGAGCAGTGCAGGGAAAACAGGTTTCCCTGGAATGTAATGAGACATCTGGGGGACTCTGGGAATGGTGGCACGACCCTGGAGTTCCTCTCGCCTTTCCTGTGGAGAGCGCCTCCCCTTGAGATGCGATTGCGGAACTCCACGAATTCTTTCGCGACCACGCAGGGTAAGGATCCCTCCTCTCGAGCTAGGGGGCGGAAAC
>NW_017194641.1:0-9242 GCF_001704415.2 Capra hircus
ATATACAGAAAGAATCTGGGTTGCGAACGCTACATAATTTTGTGGTTACCATTGATCTCTGTGTATCAAAGGCCTCTGAACAATAAAGGAGGGGGGGCCAGTTTCTCAGGCCAGCTTCTCGAACTAGTCTCTCGGCCTGGTTTCTTGGGACTCTGGCTCCCCCCGTGATTTTCTCTCTCTTTTCTTCTCTCCCTTCCCTCTCTCTGCCTCTTTAACTTCAGGCTGAATCTCCACCTGGGGCGCGGAGGCTCGCCAGGTTACTTACTTGCCCTGGCTGTTAAGACCCGCACGAAAGGAAGCTTAAGCGAGGCACCCTTAGATACTAGAGCGGCGCCGTGTCCCAAAGTAGATGGTGCAAATTCCTTGTCTGGAATTTTATTGGCCTTCCCCGTACACCAAGCTATTCAGCCCTCTTCCTCCACTTAATCTTCCTACTACACTACAGTTTTCTTAATCTAATCTTATATTAATAAATAAAGAAGTCTTACCATGCCAACACCTGTCCACCCTTAGAATTCCCTGATCCACCGGGCTGGACGCCGGCACCGTCGAGTGTATGAAGGATCTGTGGTTCTCCCTCCAGGCTTTCCCACGTGGCTTTCCCAGGAGGCATTCCCACAGGGCTGTCCCACGTGCCACCGTGGTGTGAGTCGATCCTCGGCGTGAAAGTCGAGGCAGTGCAGGAAACAGTTCCTCTGAAATGACTGAGACATCTGGGGGACTCTTGGAATGATGGCACGACACTGGAGTTCCTCTTGCCTTTCCTGTCGAGAGCGCCTCCTCTTGAGATGCATCGGGAACGCCAGGAAATCTTTCCCGTGGAGGCGGGATAGGATGCCTCATCTCGAGGTACGAGGGGAAATGGGCTCCTCTCTATGTGGGCACAATCCTCGTGTTTCCTCTCGGGTGGAACGGGTATGTCGGGGAACATCTTGAGTTGCAGCAAGGGTGTGAAGGACCCTTTGGACGTTCCAGAATTTCGCTGTGATTAGCCTCGATATGCCTTCAATGGAAACGGGCCTCATCTCGCCTGGAGGGAAAACCTCCTGGATTTTCTTGAGTTGCGGCAGGTGCTCTCTACTTATGATGGGGACCTCAGGGACCCGATCTGGTGGCCTAAGGAAAGGCCAGTCCCCATGCGAGCTGCTAGGGGCCTCTTGGGATTCCTCTCCCGTTGATGCCGGCCTAAGACCTTGTGTCGAGTCAGTGCCAGAACCTGAGGATTCCTCTCCAGTGCTGACATTTATCTGAGGTACTTCTGGAGTCTCCACGGGGGAGTTAGTCCTCGGCTCGAGTCAGGGAATGCACGAGCGCTTTCCTCCCGAGCTGTAGTAGCAGAGTCACGCTTCCCGTCGCATGGATCAAGGGATCTGTGGCTTTCCCTCAAGGCTTTCCCACGAGGCTTTCCTCGAGGCTTTCCACAGGGCTGTCCCACATGCCACTGTGGAGTGAATCGATCCTCGGCGTGAAAGTCGAGGCAGTGCAGGGAAAACAGGTTCCTCTGGAAAGGACTGAGACATCTGGGGACTCTGGGAATGGTGGCACGACCCTGGAGTTCCTCTCGCCTTTCCTGTGGAAAGGGTCTTCTCTTGAGAATGGACAGGAACGCTGGGAATTCTTTCCGGACCACGCAGGGAAAGGATCCCTCATCTCGAGCTACAAGGCAGAAACGGGGCTCCTCTGGATGTCGGCGGGACCCTCATGCTTCCTCTGGAGTGGAGACGGGTATGTTGGGGAACTTCTTGAGTTGCAGCAAGGGTGTGAAGGACTCTTTGGAATTTCCAGAGGTTAGATGTGAATAGCCTCGAGACGCCTCAGCGGAAATGGCCTAATTTCGACTGGAGGGGAGAACCTCCTGGATTTTCTCGAGTTGCGGCAGGTGCTCTCGACTTATGACGGGCCCTCCGGGACCCGTAGGTGTCATCAGGAAAGGCCAGTCCCATGCGAGTTGCTAGGGGACACTCCGGATTTCTCTCCCGTCGATGCTGGGGCCTAACACCTTGTGTGGAGTCGGGCCGGAGCCTGAGGATGCCTCTGCAGTGCTGACATGGATCTTGAGGTACTTCTGCAGTCTCCACAGGGGAGACAGTCCTCGTCTCGAGTGGGCTCATGCACCTGCACTTTCCTTCCGAGCTGTAGCAGCAGTGTCATGCTTCCCTTCGCGTGGATCAAGGGATCTGTGGATTTCCCTCCAGGCTTTCCCACGATGCTTTCCCACAGGGCTGTCCCAAGTGCCACCGTGGTGGGAGTCGATCCTCGGCGTCAAAGCCGAGGCATTGCAGGGAAAACAGGTTCCTCTGGAATGAAATGAGGCATCTGAGGGCCTCTTGGAATGGTGACACGACCCTGGAATTCCTCTCGCATTTCCTGTGGAGAGTGCCTCCTCTTGAGATGCGATGGGAATGCCGGAAATTCTTTCCCGAACAAGCAGGGAAAGGATCCCTCATGTCCAGCTGCGAGGCGGAAACGGGGCTCCTCTGGAAGCGGGCGGGACCCTCGTGCTTCCTCTCGAGTGGAGACGGGTATGTCGGAGAACTTCTTGACTTGCAACTAGGTTGTGAAGGACACTTTCGACATTCCAGAGGTTAGTTGTTCTTAGCCTCGAGACGCCTGAGCGGAAATGGGCCTCATCTCGCCTGGAGGGGAGAACCTCTTGGATTTTTCTCGAGTTGCGGCAGGTGCTCTCGAGTTACACGGAGACCTCAGGGACCCGCTCTGGTGACCTCAGGAAAGGCCAGTCCCCATGCGAGTTGCTACAGGGCCTCTCAGGATTCCTCTCCCTTCGATGCCGGGGCCAAAGACCTTGTGTGGAGTCGGGGCCGGAACCTGAGGATTCCTCTCCAGTACTGACATGGATCTTGGCGTAATTCTGGAGTCTCCCAAGGGGCGTCAGTCCTCGTCTCGAGTAGGGGCATGCACGTGCGCTTTCCTCCCGAGCTATAGCAGCAGTGTCACGCTTCCCGTCTCGTGGATCAAGGGATCTGTGGTTTCCCTCGAGTCTTTCCCGTGGGGCTTTCCCACAGTGCTATTCCACGTGCCACCATTGTGTGAGTCGATCCTCGGCGTTAAAGTCGAAGCAGTGCAGAGAAAACAGGAACCTCCTTCCCCACAGTAGGGGTACACTGTCCCCTGGCGGGTTTCTCCAGGCACTCGCGCTGGAGGGTTGCCAGTGAGTTGCGGCCTCAGGCTCCACATGAGAAAAGCCCCAAATGGCATTAGCTGTCAGTCCAGAGGCTGGCCCTCAGGTCTCTGGCCGGAGCCTTGGGCTCAGGCAACTCAGCCCTCGGGGTGGCGCTCTGTTAGGAAAGGATGCCAAGAGCCACGAGGAGGGAGGGGCAGGGGGAAACGGGAGGCGAGGACAGCGAGGATCTAGGTGGAGGCGCTGGAGAGAGCGTCCGGTGTCCTGGAATGCCTTGGATGACCCAGCGGGGAACAGTCAAGGCCCAGGGACTTGTGGAATGTGAAAAGGCGGGAAACCCCAGAGCAAGGCAGGCTGGGAAGGGGCGTGGGCGGCCAGTTCAAAGGGACCTAGGGGCGTTTCCTAGGTGGTGAGCTCCCTTGGCACTGCTGAGGGCCCTGATTGATCCACCCTGGGTTGATCCCACCCCCCTCGGCGAGGCAGGGCCACAAACAAAATCCCCGAAGTGCCCGCCCACCCCGACGAGGATCTTGGCAGTCCGGGCCACAGCCATGCCCCGGGAAAAGCCCACTCGCTCCACGGGACTCCCTCCAGGGTCTCTGCTTGGAAAGAGGCCAGGGGCGGCCCCTCCATCTACCCACCCAAACCCTATTGACGTCAATGGGGGCGGAGCCGCCTCCCGCTCTCCAGAGTCCTGAGCTGCTTGGTCCCCGCCCACTCGGCCAGCAGTCTGCAGCGTGCCCGTGTGCCTCTCCCACCATGGCTTTGTCCGGCTCCTCCAGCACCTCAAGCGGTACGTTTGCCCTCGGTCCCTGGGGTCGGATCACGTCTCAGGGGATTTGCGGGTGGCCCGGGCAAAGGTCTCGGCAAACGTGTCGACCCCCCCCCGTCCGAGTACGGGGACCCATCTCCCGGGCCCGGGGTTCCTAGGCGTCAGGTGTGCCCAAAGTCGGAGGGCGTGGCATCGTTCGTTCATCTTGCTCCTTTGGCACACACATGGCTTCTCCGTTCTCTTTTCTGGGAAGACAGTGTTGTTTCAGGGGGCGCGCTGAGGGGGGCGTGGGCCGGGTTGGGAGGTGGTTGGAGCGGGTGCTGTTTTGGGATGAGGCCCTTTATCCTCACATCTTCCTGTGGGAATGGGAGTCGGGGAGCTCTGTGGCCTTGCTGCCTTCAGTGGCTTCCTCTGCACAGGGGCCTAGTGGCTTCTGCCTTCTGTCAGGCGTTACCGGGTTTGGGCTTCGCTTTGGGGCGTTGGCCTTTGCCTTGGCCTGGGCCTTGGCCTTGCCCTTGGCGTTGCCCTTGCCCTTGCCCTTGGACTTGGCCTTACCTTTGCCCTTGCCCTTGAACTTGACCTTGAACTTGACCTTGGACCTTGAACTTGACCTTGACCTTGAACTTGACCTTGAACTTGACCTTCACCTTGAACTTGAACTTTTGACCTTGAACTTGACCTTGAACTGAACTTGACCTTGACCTTGACCAACAACGGTAGACCTCCAGATTTGCTCAGAGCACCGGAGGTCCTGAGGTAGGGCCCTGTATCTCCCCTTCCCTTTGTGATCATTGCAAAGACATTCCTAGCTGATAGCCCATGAAGAAGCCAGCAGTGAGTGTGTTTGACACGACTGTGCGCCTTCCTGGCCTCAACTCCACAAGGGGCCTTTCCTCTCGAAGTAGGCCCCATGTCCCCTTGGGGAGGGTGTCATGCCTCTTTTCTCCTCACTGCCAAAGGGTGGAGCAAAGCTCGCTCTGTCAGAGGTACAAAAACAGCAAATGAATGGATTTTTAAACCTCTTGCTAGGCTGCACACTTTCAGGGCCCACTTTACTGAAACAGGTGCTCTGTGGCCCGTGGTTGGGTATGCAGGTTCACAAACAGGGTGAGATCCTGTCCAAGCCAAGAATTTTCCTGAAAGACCTAGGCTCACTAGAGCTCTCCTCCAGAGCAAAGGGGATAGAGGGGATGTATGGAGGAGTCTTTGCCTTTCCCTGTGAGTGTGGGGCTACTCCCTACGGCCCCAAGCTCAGGGATAACTGCCTCTAAGAAAGGAATGGCAAGAAGCGCTATTCTTGGAGGTTGGGACAGGGAGTTCGCAGCATGTGGGGAAAGAAAGACTTCTTCGGGGAAGAAGAGGCAACCACCGCGGGGTGTGTTTGCAAGCCTCTATTTGGAAGGAACAGGTTTGCTTATACAACTCAAGACAACCCGCTCTGGTGGCCTCAGGAAAGGCCAGTCCCCATGCGAGTTCCTCGGGGCCTCTCGGGATTCCTCTCCCGTCGATGCCGGGGCCTAAGACCTTGTGTGGAGTCGGTGCCGGAACCTGAGGTTTCCTCTCCAGTGCTGACATGGATCTTGGGGTACATCTGGAGTCTCCCCAGGGGAGTCAGTCCTCGTCTCGAGTGGGGGCATGCACGTGCGCTTTCCTCCCGAGCTGTAGCAGCAGTGGCACGCTTCCCGTCGAGTGGATCAAGGGATCTGTGGCTTTCCCTCGAGGCTTTCCCACGAGGCTTTCCCACGAGGCTTTACACAGGGCTGTCCCACGTGCCACCGTGGTGTGAGTCGATCCTCGGCTTGAAAGTCGAGCAGTGCAGGGAAAACAGGTTTCCCTGGAATGGACTGTGACATCTGGGGACTCTGGAATGGTGGCACGACCCTGGAGTTCCTCTCGCCTTTCCTGTGAAGTGCGCCTCCTCTTGAGATGCTAGGGGAACGCCGGGAATTCTTTCCTGACCACGCAGGGAAAGGATCCTCCTCTCGAGCTAGGAGGGGAAACGGGCCTCCTCTGGATGTGGGCGGACTCTCATGCTTCCTCTCGAGTGGAGACGGGTATGTCGGGAACTTCTTGAGTTGCAACAAGGGTGTGAAGGACCTTTTGGAAGTTCCAGAGTTTAGGTGTGATTAGCCTCGATACGGGTCAGCGGAAATGGGCCTCATCTCGCCTGGAGGGGAGAACCTCCTGGATTTTCTCAAGTTGCGGCAGGTGCTCTCGACTTACGACGGGGACGTCAGGGTCCCCCTCTGGTGGCCTCAGGAAAGGCCAGTCCCCATGCGAGTAGCTCGGGGTCCTCTCGGGATTCCTCTCCCGTCGATGCCGGGCCTAAGACCTTGTGTGGAGTCGGTGCCGGAAACTGAGGTTTCCTCTCCAGTGCTGACATGGATCTTGGGCTACTTCTAGAGTCTCCCCAGGGGAGTCAGTCCTCGTCTCGAGTGGGGACATGCACGTGCGCTTTCCTCCCGAGCTGTAGCAGAAGTGGCACGCTTCCCGTCGAGTGGATCAAGGGATCTGTGGCTTTCCCTCGAGTCTTTCCCATGAGGCTTTCCCACAGGGCTTTTCCACGTGCCACCATGGTGTGAGTCGATCCTCAGCGTGAAAGTCGAACCAGTGCAGGGAAAACAGGTACCTCCTTCCCCACAGTAGGAGGTACACTGTCCCCTTGGGCGGGTATCTCCAGGGCACTAACGCTGGGGGTTCCCCGCGGAAGTGCGGGCCTTAGGCTCCACGTGAGAAAAGCCCCAAATGGCATTAGCTGCCAGTCCAGACGCTGGCCCCTCAGGGCTCTGGCCGGAGCCTTGGGCTCCAGGCAACTCAAAGCCCTCGGGGTGGCGCTCTGGGACTGCTGTAGGGAAATGACGCCAAGAGCCCACGGAGGAGTTGGGGAGGGGGCAGGGGGGAAACGGAGGCGAGGACAGCGAGGGATCTAGGTGGAGGCACTGGAGAGAGCGTCCGGTGTCCCGGAATGCCTCGGAGGAGACAGCGGGGGACAGTCGAGGCCCAGGGACCTGTGGAATGTGAAAAGGCGGGAAACCCCAGAGCAAGGCAGGCTGGGGAAGGGGGCGTTGGTGGCCAATTCAAAGGGACCTAGGGGCGTTTCCTGGGCGGTGAGCTCCCTTGGCACTGCTGAGGGCCCCTGATTGATCCACCCGGGGTTGATCCCACCCCCCGCTGCGAGGAGGGCCACAAACCAAAGCCCCCGAACTGCCCGCCCACCCCAACGGGGATCTTGGCGGTCCGGGGCACAGTTGTGCCCGGGAAAAGCCCACTCGCTCCACGGGACTCCGTCCAGGGTCTCTGCTTGGAAAGAGGCCAGGGGCGGCACCCTCCATCTACCCACCCAAACCCTATTGACGTCAATGGGGCGGAGCCGTCTCCTGCTCTCCAGAGCCCTGAGCTGCTGGGTCCCCGCCCACTCGGCCAGCAGTCTGCAGCGTGCCCGTGTGCCTCTCCCAACATGGCTTCGTCCAGCTCCTCCAGCACCTCAAGCGGTACATTTGCCCTCGGTCCCTGGGGTCGGATCACGTCTCAGGGGATTTGCGGGTGGCCCGGGCAAGGGCTGTCGGCCAACGTGTCGACCCCCCCTCCCACCCGAGAATGTCGGGGACCCTTCGGCCGGCCCGGCGTTCCGAGGCGTCAGGTGTGCCCAAGGTCGGAGGGTGGTATCGTTCGTTCATCTTGCTCCTTTGGCACACACATGGCTTCTCCCTTCTCTTTTCTGGGAAGACAGTGTTGTTTCAGGGGGCGTGCTGCGGGAGGAGGGGGCCGGTTTGGGGTTGGTGGGAGCGGGTGCTGTGCTGGGATGAAGCCCTTTATCCTCACATCTTCCTGTGGGAATGGGAGTCTGGGATCTCTGTGGCCTTGCTGCCTTCAGTGGCTTCCTCTGCACAGGGGCCTAGTGGCTTCTGCCTTCTGTCAGGCGTTACGGGGTTTGGGCTTCGCTTTGGTGGCCTAGGCCTTTGCCTTGCCTGGCCTTGCCTTGCCTTGCCTTGCCCTTTGAACTTGACCTTGACCTTGACCTTGCCTTGAACTTGACTTGAACTTGAACTTGATGACCTTGAACTTGAACTTGAACTTGACCTTTGAACTTGAACTTGAATTGAACTTGACTTGAACTTGACCGTGAACTTGAACTTGAACTTGACCTTGACCTTGAACTTGAACCTTGAACTTGAACTTGACTTGACCTTGTGAACTTGACCGTGAACTTGAATTTGAATTTGACCTTGACCTTGACTTTGAACTTTAACCTGAACTTCACCGTGAACTTGAACTTGAACTTAACTTTGACCTTGACTTGACCTGAACTTGAACTTGAACTGAACTTGACCTTGAACTTAAACTTGACCTTAACTTGCACTTGACTTGAACTTGAACTTGAATTTGACCTTGACCTTGAACGCGACCTTGACCTTGACCAACAACGGGAGACCTCGAGATTTGCTCAGAGCACCGGAGGTCCAGAGGCAGGGCCCTGTATCTCCCCTTCCCTTTGTGATCATTGCAAAGACATTCCTAGCTGATAGCGGGAGTGCCCATGAAGAAGCAAGCAGTGGGAGTGTGTTTGACACGACTGTGTGCCTTCCTGGCCTCAACTCCACAAGGGGCCTTTCCTCTCGAAGTAGGCCCCATGTCCCCTTGGGGAGGGTGTCATGCCTCT
Source organism: Capra hircus (assembly GCF_001704415.2). NCBI lineage: Eukaryota > Metazoa > Chordata > Mammalia > Artiodactyla > Bovidae > Capra > Capra hircus. The sequence continues at coordinate 8,572 of NW_017194641.1, forward strand.
TTCTCCTCACTGCCCAAGGGTGGAGCCAAGCTCGCTCTGTCAGAGGTACAAAAACAGCAATTGAATGGATTTTCAAGCTCTTGCTAGGCTGCACCCTTTCAGGGCCCACTTTACTGAAACAGGTGCTCTGTGGCCCGTGGTTGGGATGCAGGTTCACAAACAGGGTGAGATCCTGTCCAAGCCAAGAATTTTCCTGAAAGACCTAGGCTCACTAGAGCTCTCCTCCAGAGCAAAGGGATAGAGAAGATGTATGGAGGAGTCTTTGCCTTTCCCTGTGAGTGTGGGCTACTCCCTACGGCCCCAAGCTCAGGGATAACTGCCTCTAAGAAAGGAATGGCAAGAAGCGCTATTCTTGGAGGTTGGGACAGGGAGTTCGCAGCATGTGGGGAAAGAAAGACTTCTTCGGGAAGAAGAGCCAACCACCGGGGTGTGTTTGCAAGCCTCTATTTGGAAGGAACAGGTTTGCTTATACAACTCAAGACCTCCAGATCTGCTCTGAAGTTCTAGAGACAGAGCGAGGGCCATGTATCTCCCTTCCCTTTGAGATCCTTGCAAAGACATTCCTAGCAGATCGTGGGATGCCCATGAAGAAGCAAGCAGCGGAGTGTGCTTGACATCACTGGCTGCCTACACTGCTCAGCTCCTCAAGGCCTTTCTCTCCTGGTAGGCCC
>NW_017194642.1:0-9241 GCF_001704415.2 Capra hircus
AGCGGTACGTTTGCCCTCGGTCCCTGGGGTCGGATCACGTCTCAGGGGATTCAGGGGGCAAGGGCTCTCGGCCAATGTGTCGACCCCCCTCCCACCCGAGAACGGCGGGGACCCATCGGCCGGGCCCGGGGTTCCGAGGCGTCAGGTGTGCCCAAAGTCGGAGGGCGTGGCATCGTTCGTTCATCTTGCTCCTTTGGCACACACATGGCTTCTCCGTTCTCTTTTCTGGGAAGACAGTGTTGTTTCAGGGGGCGTGCTGCGGGGGCGGGCGGGGTTGGGGGGTGGTGGGAGTGGGTGCTGTGCTGGGATGAGGCCCTTTATCCTCACATCTTCCTGTGGGAATGGGAGTCGGGGAGCTCTGTGGCCTTGCTGCCTTCAGTGGCTTCCTCTGCACAGGGACCTAGTGGCTTCTGCCTTCTGTCAGGCGTTACGGGGTTTGGGCTTCGCTTTGGCGGCCTTGGCCTTTGCCTTGGCCTGGGCCTTGGCCTTGCCCTTGGCGTTGCCCTTGCCCTTGCCTTGGCCGTGGGCTTGGCCTTGCCCTGCCCTTGAACTTGAACTTGAACTTCACCTTGACCTTGACCTTGAACATGAACTTGACCTTGACCTTGAACTTGAACTTGACCTGAACTTGACCTTGACCTTGAACTTGACCTTGACCTTGACTTGACCTTGACTTGACTTGACCTTGAACTTGAACTTGAACTTGAACTTGACCTTGAACTTGACCTTGAACTTGAACTTGAAATTTGAATTTGACCTTGACTTGACTTTGAACTTGAACCTGAACTAGACCGTGAACTTGAACTTGAACTGAACGTGAACTTGAAACTTGAACTTGAACTGAACTTGACCTTGAACTTGAACTTGACTTTGAACTTGAACCTTGAACTTGAACTTGACTTGAACTTGAACTTGAAACTTGAACTTGACCCCTTGACCTTTGACCTTTGAAACTTGAACCTTGAACCTTGAACTTGAACTTGAACTTGAACTTGAACTTGAACTTTGAACTTGAACTTGATTGAACTTGAACTTGAACTTGACCTTGAACTTGAACTTGAACTTGAACTTGAACTTGACCTTGAACTTGAACTTTGACCTTGACTTGTTGACTTGAACTTGAACTTGACCTTGACCTTGACTTTGAACTTGAACTTGAACTTGAACTTGAACTTGAACTTGAGACCTTGACCTTGAACTTGAACTTGAACTTTTGAACCTTGACCTTGACCTTGAACCTTGAAACTTGAGATTGAACTTGACCTTGACCTTGACCTTTTGACCCATGGACTTGACCTTGTCCTTGACCAACAAAGACCTCGAGATTTGCTCAGAGCACCGGAGGTCCAGAGGCAGGGCCCTGTATCTCCCCTTCCCTTTGTGATCATTGCAAAGACATTCCTAGCTGATAGCGGGAGTGCCCATGAAGAAGCAAGCAGTGGGTGTGTGTTTGACACGTCTGTGTGCCTTCCTGGCCTCACTCCACAAGGGGCCTTTCCTCTCGAAGTAGGCCCCATGTCCCCTTGGGGAGGGTGTCATGCCTCTTTTCTCCTCACTGTCAAAGGGTGGAGCCAAGCTCGCTCTGTCAGAGGTACAAAAACAGCAATTGAATGGATTTTCAAGCTCTTGCTAGGCTGCACCCTTTCAGGGCCCACTTTACTGAAACAGGTGCTCTGTGGCCCCTGGTTGGGTATGCAGGTTCACAAACAGGGTGAGATCCTGTCCAAGCCAAGAATTTTCCTGAAAGACCTAGGCTCACTAGAGCTCTCCTCCAGAGCAAAGGGGATAGAGGAGATGTATGGAGGAGTCTTTGCCTTTCCCTGTGAGTGTGGGGCTACTCCCTACGGCCCCAAGCTCAGGGATAACTGCCTCTAAGAAAGGAATGGCAAGAAGCGCTATTCTTGGAGGTTGGGACAGGGAGTTCACAGCATGTGGGGAAAGAAAGGCTTCTTCGGGGAAGAAGAGGCAACCACCAGGGGTGTGTTTGCAAGCCTCTATTTGGAAGGAACAGGTTTGCTTATACAACTCAAGATCTCCAGATCTGCTCAGAGGACTGAAGTTCCAGAGACAGGGCCATGTATCTCCCCTTCCCTTTGAGATCCTTGCAAAGACATTCCTAGCAGATCGTGGGAGTGCCCATGAAGAAGCAAGCAGCGGGAGTGTGCTTGACATCACTGGCTGCCTACCTGGGCTCAGCTCCTCAAGGGGCCTTTCTCTCCTGGTAGGCCCTATGCCCCCTTTGGAGAGGGTGGTGCCCTCTTCCCTCCACACTGCCAAAGGGTGGAGGTGGAGCAAACTCGTTCTCTCCGAGGTAAAGAAAAGACAAATTGGATGGATTTTTAAGCTCTTTCTATGCTGCACCCCCTCAGGACCCACTCGAGCAAAACAGGTGCCCTGTGGCCCCTAGGTCGGGTATGCAGGTTCACACACCGGGTGGGATCCCGTCAAAGCCAAGAATTTTCCTGACAGACCTAGGCTCACTAGAGCTCTCCTCCAGAGGAAAGGGGACAGAAAAGACGTGTGTGTGGAGGTGGCTCTGCCTTTCCAGGTCCCAATCTCAGGGATAACTGCCCCTAAGAAAGGAACTGCTGCTGCTGCTGCTGCTAAGTTGCTTCAGTCGTGTTCGACTCTGTGCGACGCCATAGACGGTAGCCCACTAGGCTCCCCCGTCCCTGGGATTCTCCAGGCAAGAACAGTAAGTGGGTTGCCATTGCCTTCTCCAATGCATGAAAGTGAAAATGAAAGTGCAGTCGCTCAGTCGTGTCCGACCCTCAGCGACCCCACGGACTGCAGCCTACCAGGCTTCTCCGTCCATAGGATTTTCTGAAAGGAACTGCAAGAAGCGCTTTTCCAGGAGGCTGGGAAAGGGTGTTCGCAGGATGTGGGGAAAGAGAGCCTCCTTCGGGGAAGAATAGGCGGCCACTTGTTTTGTGTTGCAAACCTCTATTTGGAAGGAACAGGTTAGCTTATACAAAGGGAGACCTCCAGATCTGCTCAGAGGACCAAAGTTGCAGAGGCAGGTCGGTGTATTTTCCCTTCACTTTGCGATCCTTGCAAAGACATTCCTTGCTGATAGATGATTCAGCAAGGGCCTTTGAGACTGTTGTTTTCTTTCCTAGGTTCAAAGATTCCTTCAGTTCCTAATATAGATATCCTAGAAATTATGTGACATCCGTGAATATCTGATATGTCCTGGTCAAATGCTGTCAGTTTATAATTCCAGTTATCATATTAAAGCATTTCAAGTCGCAGCAGTGACCAGATTACATTGTCAATTTCTATTTAATCAGGTTTTAACCATGTCCTCTATGGTTTCACACTGATGCCTTTGCAGAAATACTGCTACTTCAAGATATATGGAATATACTTTTTTTAAGCTTACCGATAATTTGTTTGTTTGTTTGTTTGTCTTCTGGTAAGCTGGCACCAGATGGAATTTAGTCTCCTCTCTAGGTTAAGAGAGCAAAGTTTTCTTAGAATGCAATTTTTGATAACAGACTATGAGTTTCTTTACCTTTCATTGATTTATAATTGTTTTCATCATCTGTTTTTTTACTTCGGTAAAGTAAATAAGCCTTATTTAAGATTTTGGTACATGTAGGATGGACTAAGCTTTCCCCACTCTTGCAAGTTCCCTTAACCCTTCAGATTCTTCTCGTGGGACCAAGATCTCACTTTCCTCCAGAGGGACAATCCAAGCTTTTTATTAGTTGATCTGCCCCTGACATCAGAGTCAATTTGAGCACGAGTTGGCCTATAATTTAGGCATGAAACTATGACTACATAAAGAAAAGGTGACTTTATGATTCAGGGATGGCCATGATATGCCTTGCACTTCAGAGAAAATGGGTTAAAATGATTTTTTTTTTCTTCAAAACTGCACAGCCAGTTCTTTCAGCATATGCAATTGAAAACATCTAGGCATTAGGTCAGTTTTCATTCCAATCCCAAAGAAAGGCAATGACAAAGAATATTCAAGCTGCTGCACAATTGCACTCATCTCACACACTAGTAAAGTAATGCTCAAAATTCTCCAAGTTCACATGAACTGTGAACTTCCAAATGTTCAAGAGGGATTTAAAACATGCAGAGAAACCAGAGATCAAACTGCCAACATCCACTGGATCATTCAAAAAGCAAGAGAGTTCCAGAAAAAAAAAACCTCTCTTTCTGCTTTATTGACTATGCCAAAGCCTTTGACTGTGTGGATCACAATAAACTGGGAAAAATTCTGAAAGAGATGGGAATACCAGACCACCTGACTTGTCTCTTGAGAAACCTGTATGCAGGTCAGGAAGAAACAGTTCGAACTGGACATGGAACAACAGACTGGTTCTAAATAGGAAAAGGAATATGTCAAGGCAGTGTATTGTCACCCTGCTTATTTAACTTATATGCAGAGTACATCATGAGAAACACTGGGCTGGAGGAAGCACACGCTGGAATCCAGATTGCTGGGAGAAATATCAATAATCTCAGATATGCAGATGACACCACCCTTATGGCAGAAAGTGAAGAAGAACTAAAGAGTCTCCTGATGAAAGTGAAAGAGGAGAGTGAAAAAGTTAGCTTAAAGCTCAGCATTCAGAAAACTAAAATCATTGCATCCAGTCTCATCACTTCATGGCAAATAGATGGGAAAACATTGGAAACAGCAGCAGACTATTTTGGGGGCTTGGAAATCACTGCAGGTGATGGCTGCCTCCATGAACTTAAAACATATTTATGACTTGGAAGAAAAGTGATGACCAAACTAGACAGCGTATTAAAAAGCCGAGACGTTGCTTTGCCAACAAAGATCCATCCAGTCAAGGCTATGGTTTTTCCATATGTCATGGATGGATATGAAAGATGTACTATAAAGAAAGTGACAGCTGAAAATTGGATGCTTTTGAACTGTGGTGTTGGAGAAGATGCTTGTAGGTCGCTTAGACTACAAGGAGACGCAACCACTCCATCCTAAAGGAAATCAGGTCTGAATATACATTGGAAGGACTAATACTGAACCTGAAACTCCAATACTTTGGCCACTTGATGTGAAGAGCTGACTCACTTGGAAGTTGCTTTGATTTGCCTGTGAGTGTGGGAGCCCTCCCTGGGCAAAGGGCCTCAGGGGTCATTGCCACTGAATCACGACCTCCAAGCAAGCGCATTCCAGCTGTGTGACATTCAGGAAGCAGGAGACTGGGAAAACTATCTTCCTTAGAGGAAGGAAAGTCATCCACAGAGAGTGTGTTTTCAGGCCTCTCTTTGCAGCAAGTGTTTTGCTTCTCAGACATCAGAGCTGCAGGCTTGCTCTGAGGGCCTCAATTGCAGAGTCAGGGCTGTGTGTCTCACTGCACTTTCCAAGCATTGCAGACACATTCCTAGGTTGGAGCAGTGCTTCCCATGAGAAAGAAGCCTCGGGAGTGTGTCTGAGCGGGTTGAGTGCCATGCTAGGGTCACCTAGTCGAGGGCACCTTGCACATCCAATGGGCCCCAGGCGAGTAGCTATGGACCGGCCTTCGGTTGAGATATCCCAAAGCAGGGAACAAAGCTAGCTCTGTCAGAAGGAGGAAAACAGCAATGGGATGGATTTTCAAGCAGTTGCTAAGTCACACCACGTTAGGGCTCCCCGGGAAAGAAATGCGAATTTTGGCCTCTAGGCCCAGTATCCAGATGTGTGCACAGGATATTTTCCCCACAGGATCCAAGAATGTTCCAGACAGACCTAAGCTCACTAGCTCTCTCCTGCAGAGGAAATGAAATATTGTTGCTGAACCACGAAAAGATGCTGGGATTCTTGGCTTATGGAGGAGAAGAATTCAATCCAGGGCCCAAGACGAGGCTTGATTGCTCAGAGCTTTTGTGCAATAGAGTTTTATTAAAGGATAAAGGAGATAGAGAAAGCTTCTGACAGAGACATCACAAGGGGCAGAAAGCGTACCCCCTTGCTAGTGTTAGTAATGGAGTTATATACTCTCCAATAAGTTATGACAACGAACAAAAGAATGTCTGGAGGTTGTAAAGACTCACTAGACCTACTCCCATAATTGACATTTTAAGATAACAGGATTAGCCAGAAGGTTTTTTCCAGAGACCGTCCTCAAGAAGGATGCATGATTGTTATATAATCCTAAGGAATGTAGAGGGAAAAACAGTTTGTCTTTCTTCCTCCTTGAGAATTCTAGAGCCCTCTCTCCTTGGGGACCCTTGAACTTCTTATAAACCTGCCTTGGCAATGACTCTCTCAGAAACATGATTGAACAGCCGTTTGGAGCTTCCTTTGACTTTCCCTGGGAGGGAGGGAGCCCTCCCTGAGCACAGGGCCTCAGGGGCCATGGCCAATGAAAAATAATCTCCCAGCAAGTGCTTTTCAGCCCTGTGTGACTCTCAGCCCACAGGAGGCTGAGAAAACTCTCTTCCTTGGAGGAAGGAAAGGCAGCCCAAGAGTGTGTTTTCAGGCCTGTATCTTGCAGCAAGTGTTTGGCTTGTTAGACAGAAGACCTGCAGGCCTGTTCCAACAGACTCAATGCCAGAATCAGGGCCTTGTGTCTCCCTGCAGTTTCCTGGCCTTGCAAACACATTCCTAGGTGAGAGCAGTCCTGCCCATGGGGAAGCAGGCTGCGGGAGTGTGTCTGAGGGGGCCAGGTGTCATGCTGGGGTCACCTGGTCGAGGGCACCTTGCACCTCCAATGGACCCCAGGCAAGGAGTTGCAGGCCACCACCTTGCTCTGAAATCCCAAAATGGGGAGCAAAGCTCGCTCTGTCAGAGGGAAGAAAACAGCAACAGGATGGATTTTCAAGCAGTTGCTAGGCTGTACTGCGTTAGGGCTCCAAGGAAGGAAAATGCAAATTTTAGCCCCTACGACTGGTATCCAGGTGGGCTCCCAGGATGATTTCCCCGCAGGATCAAGAACGTTCCAGACAGACCTGGGCTCACTAGCTCCCTCCTGCAGAGGAAACATGATAGAACAGCTGTTTGGAGGTTGCTTTGACTTCCCCTGGGAGGGTAGATCCCTCCCTGGGTGCAGGGCCTCAGGCCATTGCGCTGAGAAATGCCTCTAAGCCAGACCTTTCCAGCCTTGTATGACTCAGCACGGAGGAGACTGGAAAGCTCTCTTCCTTGGAGGAAGGAAAGGCAGCCCCAGAGAGTGTGTTTTCACACCTGTATCTTGCAGCAAGTGTTTGGCGTCTCAGACGTCAGACCTCCAGGCCTGCTCCAACGGCCTCAGTTCCAGAGTCAGGGCCGTGTGTCTCCCTGCATTTCTGAGCCTTGGGAACACATTCCTAGGTCAGAACAGTCCTGCCCATGGGGAAGGAGGCTGCGGGAGTGTGTCTGAGGGGGGGGACGGTGCCATGCTGGGGTCCAATAGACTCGTACCTCCAATAGACCCCAGGACAACAGCGGTGGGGCTCCCCCTGGCTTCCGAAATGCCAAAGCGAGAAGCAAAGCTAGCTCTATCAGAAGGAAGGAAAGAGCAATCGGATGGATGTTCAGGCTGTTGCTGGGCCGCACACTTCAGGGTCCCCCCGAGAGGAACAGGCGCCCTGTGGCCCCTAGGTCCGATATGCAGGTTAACACACAGGGTGTGTCCCCGTAGGAGACAAGAATTTTCCTGACAGACTAGGCTCACTAGAGCTCTCCTACAGCGCAAAAGGGTAGAACAGACTGTGGATGTGACTCTGCCTTTCCCAGCGAGCATGGGGCCCTCCCTACGGCCCCGGGCTCCAGGAAAAATTGTCCCTGAAAAATGACCTCCAAGAAGCGCTTTTCCAGCAGGCTGGGATGCAGAGTTCACAGGATGCGGGGAAAGTGATCGTCCTTCAGGGAAGAAGAGGCAGCCACCCAGTGTGTGTTTGCAAGCCTGTATTTGGAAGAAACTGGTTAGCTTCTTCAAGGGGAGACCTCCAGGTCTGCTCAGAGGACCGAAATTCCAGAGGCAGCACCATGCATCTCCCCTGTCCTTTCTGAGCCTTGGAAAGACATTCCTAGCTTATAGCGTATTGCTCATGAAGAAGCAGGATGCAGGAATGTGTCAGACATGACTGGGTGCCTTCCTGGGTTCAGCTCCGTGAGGGGCCTTTCCACTCAAAGTAGGTCCCATGCTTCCTTGGGGAGGAAGTGGGGCCCGCTTGCCTCCAAATTGCCAAAGACTGGAACAAAGCTAGTTCTATCAGAGGTAAGAAAAGAGCAATTGGATGGATGTGGAAGCTGTTGCTGGGCCGCACTGCTTCAGGCCCCCCACCCCTCCGCCCCCGAGAGAAACAGGCGCCCTGTGGCCCCTAGGTCCTGGATGCAGTTTCACACATAGAATGTGTCCCCATAGGAGCCAAGAATTTTCCTGACAGACCTAGGCTCACTAGAGCTCTCCTACAGAGCAAAGGGGATGGGACAGATGTGTGGCTGTGGCTCTGCCTTTCTCTGGGAGTGTGGAGCCGCTCCCTATGGCCCCGGGCTCCAGGGGAAATTGCCCCTGAATAATGACCTCCAAGAAGCGCTTTTCCAACTGGCTGAGACGTGGAGTTCTCAGGATGCAGGGAAAGCGAGTGTCCTTCGGGGAAGCAAAGGCAGTCACCTGTTATCATGACTTACTAGAATAGTAGGTACCTTCTCCGGTTGGGCAGAGGCCTTCCCTACCTGATCTGAAAAAGAAAATGAAGTAGCTCGCTGATTTGAGAAATAATTCCCAGACTTGGGTTTCCAACCAGTATAGAATCCGACAATGGCCCTGTCTTTGTAGCCGCGTTAATTAACAGGTATGTGAAGCTCTAAATATCAGTGGAAATTACATACAGCATATAGGCCCCAGTGTTCTGGAATGGTGGAAAGAAACAACCAAACTCTTGAAGAGACACTTTCAAAATGGATCATAGAGACTGACTGTACATGGATGGGCTTGCTTCCGGCAGACTTACTCATATTACGGGTTACCGCACGTTCCCATAGTTGTTGTCCTTATGAAATTTTCTATGGGAGACCCCCTCCCACAGTGAGGCAGGTGTTAGCAGATTTGCCACAAGTAAGGGGGTGGGATTTCACAGCAGATGGAAACAATTAGGTAAGGTAATAAATCAGGTAACTAGTTTTGTATAAAAAAGAATATCATTCCCCCTTGAGGAAGAGATTCATGAATTTGTGCTCAGTGATCAGGTGTGGCTCAATGACTGGAAACACAATTCCTTGGCCTGACATCGGAAAGGTCCTTATACTGTTGTCTTAGCCACAATTCTGAAAGAGATGGGAATACCAGACCACCTA
>NW_017194643.1:0-9241 GCF_001704415.2 Capra hircus
CTTAAGGCGAGGCACCCTTAGATATTCAAGCCGGGCGCCGGTGGCCCAACGTAGGTGGTGCAAATTCCTTGTCTGGAATTTTATTGGCCTTCCGCGTAAACCAAGCTATTCAGCCCTCTTCCTCCACTTAATCTTCTTACTACACTATAGTTTCTTAATCTAATCTTACATTAATGAACAAACAAGTCTTTCCACGCCAACGCCGTCCACCCTTCGAATTCCCTGGATCCACGCGGGGCTGGACCCTGGCAGGCACCGACTCCACACAAGGTCTTAGGCCCCTGGCATCGACGGGAGAGGAATCGCGAGAGGACCCCGGGAACTCGCATGGGGACTGGCCTTTCCTGAGGCCACCAGAGCGGGTCCCAGTGGTCCCCGTCGTAAGGCGAGAGCACGTACCGCAACTCGAAAAAATCCAGGAGATTCTCCCCTCCAGGGGAGATGAGGCCCATTTCCGCTAAGGCGTCTCGACTCTAAACACACCTAACCCTCTGGAATTCCAAAGGATCCTTCACACCCTTGCTGGACCTCAAGAAGTTCCCCAACATACCCGTCTCCACTCGAGAGGAAGCACGGAGAGTCCCGGCCACATCTAGAGGAGCCCCGTTTCCGCCTCCAAGTTCGAGAGGAGGGATCCTTTTCCTGCGTGGTCGGGAAAGAATTCCCAGCGTTCCCGTCGCGCATCTCAAGAGGAGGCGCTGTCCACAGGAAAGCGAGAGGAACTCCAGGTGCCACAATTCCCAGAGTCCCCCAGATGTCTCATCCATTCCAGGGAAACCTGTTTTCCGCTGCCTCGACTTTCAAGCCGAGGAACGACTCACACCACGGTGGCGCGTGGGACAACCCTGTGGGAAAGCCTCGTGGGAAAGCCTCGAGGGAAAGCCACAGATCCCTTGATTCACGTGAAGGGAACCATGACACTGCTGCTGCAGCTCGGAGGAAAGCGCACGTGCATGCCCCCACTCGAGACGAGGACTGACTCCCCTGGGGAGACTCCAGAAGTACTCCAAGATCCATGTCACACTCGAGAGGATTCCTCAGTTTCACCGACTCCAACAATCTTAGGCCCCGGCACCGACGGAGATGAATCCCGAGATGCCCGCAACTCGCATGGGGACTGGCCTTACCTGAGGCCACCAGATAGGGTCCCTGAGTTCCCCGTCCTAAGTCCGAAGCACCTGCCGCAACTTGAGAAAATCCAGGAGGTTCTCCCCTCCAGGCGAGGTGAGGCTCCTTTCTGCTGAGGCGTCTCGAGGCTAATGGACTACCCCTCCCTTCAATTTCCTTCAACTCAACTCAAGAAGTTCCCGGATATACCCGTCTCCACTCGAGAGGAAGCACGAGCGTCCCGCCCACATCCAGAGGAGCCCCGTTACCGCCTCCTAGCTCGAGAGGTGGTATCCTTCCCTGCAGGGTCGGAAAAAGAATTCCCGGCGTCCGTTGCATCTCAAGAGGAGGCGCACTCCACCTGAAAGGCGAGAGGGACTCAGGGTCGTGCCACCATTTCCAGAGTCCCCCAGATGTCTCAGTCCATTCCAGGGAAAACCTGTTTTCCCTGCACTGCCTCGACTTTCAAGCCGAGGATCGAATCACACCACGGTGGCACGTGGGACAGCCCTGTGGGAAAGCCTCTTGGGAAAGCCTCGTGGGAAGCCTCGAGGGAAAGCCACAGATTCCTTGATCCACGGGAAGGGAAGCGTGACACTGCTGCTACAGCTCGGAGGAAAGCACACGTGCATGCCCCCACTCGAGACGAGGACTGACTCCCCTGGGGCGATTCAAGAAGTACCCCAAGATCCATGTCAGCACTGGAGAGGAATCCTCAGGTTCCGGCACCGACACCGCACAAGGTCTTAGGCCTGGGCATCGATGGGAGAGGAATCCCGAAAGGCCCCCGAGCAACTCGCATGGGGACTGGCCTTTCCTGAGGCCACCAGAGCGGGTCCCTGAGGACCCCGTCGTAAGTCGAGAGAGCCTGCCGCAACTCGAGAAAATCCAGGAGGTTCTCCCTTTCAGGCGAGATGATTCCCATTTCTGCTCAGACGTCTCGAGGCTAATCACACCTAACATCTGGAAGTTCCAAAGGGTCCTTCACACCCTTTCTGCAACTCAAAAAGTTCCCCGACATACCAGTTTCCACTCGAGAGGAATCACGAGAGTCCCGCCCACATCCAGAGGAGCCCCGTTTTGGCCTCATAGCTCGACAGGAGGGATCCTTTCCCTACGTCGTCGGGAAAGATTTCCCGGTGTTCCCGTCACATCTCAAGATGGGGCGCTCTCCACAGGAAAGGCGAGAGGAACTCCAGGGTCGTGCCACCATTCCCAGATCCCCAGATGTCTCAGTCCATTCCACGGAAGCTTGATTTCCCGGCACTGCCTCGACTTTCAAGCCGAGGATCGACTGACCCACGGTGGCACGTGGGACATCACTGTGGGAAAGCCTCGTGGGAAAGCGTCATGGGAAAGCCTCGTGGAAAGCCTCGAGGGAAAGCCACTGATCCTAGGATACACGGGAAGGGAAGCGTGACACTGCTGCTACAGCTCGGGAGGAAAGCGCACGTGCATGCCCCACTCGAGACGAAAACTGACTCCCCTGGGGAGAATCCAGAAGTACCCCAAGATCCATGTCAGAACTGGAGAGGAATTCTCAGTTTCCGACACCGACTCCACACAAGGTCTTAGGCCCCGGCATCGATGGGAGAGGAATCCTGAGAGGGCCCGAGCAAATCGCATGGGGACTGGCCTTTCCTGAGGCCACCAGAGCGGGTCCTGAGGTCCCCGTAGTAATTCGAGAGCACCTGCTGAAACTTGAGAAAATCCAGGAGGTTCTCCCTTCTTGGCGAGATGAGGCCCATTTCCACTGAGTTTTCTCAAGGCTAATCACACCTAACCTCTGGAACTTCCAAAGCGTCCTTCACACCCTTTCTGCAATTCAAGAAGATACCCAACATACCAGTCTCCACTCGAGAGGAAGAACGAGAGTCCCGCCCACATCCAGAGGAGTCCCGTTTCCGACTCCTAGCTCGAGAGGAGGGATCCTTTCCCTGCGTGGTCGGGAAAGAATTCCCGGCGTTCCCGTCGCATCTCAAGAGGGGGCGCTCTCCACAGGAAAGGCGAGAGGAACTCCAGGGTCGTGCCACCATTCCCAGAGTCCCACATATGTCTTAGTCCATTCCAGGGAAACCTGTTTTCCCTGCACTGCCTCGACTTTCAAGAAGAGGATCGACTCACACCACGGTGGCACGTGGGACAGCCCTGTGGGAAAGCCTCGTGGGAAAGCCTCGTGGGAAAGCCTCGTGAGGAAGCCTCGAGGGAAAGCCACTGATCCCTTGATCCACGCGACGGGAGCATGACACTGCTGCTACAGCTCGGGAAGAGAGCGCAGGTGCATGCCCCCAATCGAGACGAGGACTGACTCCCCTGGGGAGACTCCAGAAGTACCCCAAGATCCATGTCAGCACTGGAGAGGAAACCTCAGGTTCTGGCACCGACTCCACACAAGGTCTTAGGCCCCGGCATCGACGGGAGAGGAATCCCGAGAGGCCCCGAGCTAACTCGAAAGGGGACTGGCATTTCCTGAGGTCCCCAGAGCGGGTCCCTGAGATCCCCGTCGTAAGTCGAGAGCACCTGCCCTAACTCGAGAAAATCCAGGAGGACTTCCCCTCCAGGCGAGATGAGGCCCATTTCTACTGAGGCGTCTCCAGGCTAATCACACCTAACCTCTGTAACTTACAAAGGGTCCTTCAAATCCTTGCTGCAACTCAAGAAGTTCCCCGACATACCCGTCTCCTCTCGAGAGGAAGCACGAGAGTCCCGCCCACATCAAGAGGAGCTTCGTTTCCGCCTCATTGCTCGAGAGCAGGAATCCCTTCCCTGCATGGTCGGGAAAGAATTCCCGGCGTTCCCGTCGCATCTCAAGAGGAGGTGCTCTCCACAGGAAAGGCGAGAGGAACTCCAGGGTCGTGCACCATTCCCAGAGTCCCCCAGATGTCTCAGTCCATTCCAGGGAAAACTATTTTCCCTGCACTGAATGGAATTTCAAGCCTAGGATCGACTCACACCACGGTGACACGTGGGACAGTCCTGTGGGCAAGCCTCGTGGGAAAGCCTTGAGGGAAAGCCACAGATCCCTTGATCCACGCGAAGGGAAGGGTGACACTGCTGCTACAGCTCGGGAGGAAAGCGCATGTGCATGCCCCCACTTAGAGGAGGACTGACTCCCCTGAGTACACTCCAGAAGTACCCCAAGATCCATGTCAGCAATGGAGAGGAATCCTCAGGTTTTGGCACAGACTCCACAAAAGATCTTAGGCCCCGGCATCGACGGGAGAGGAATTCCAAGAGGCCTCCGAGCAACTCGCATGGGGACTGGCCTTTCGTGAGGCCACCAGAGCGCGTACCAGACGTCCCCGTCGTAAGTCGAGAGCACCTGCCGCAACTCGAGAAAATCCAGGAGGTTCTCCCCTCCAGGCGAGATGAGGCCCATTTCCCTGAGGCGTCTCGAGGCTAATCACACCTAACCTCTGGAACTTCCAAAGGGTCCTTCACAAGCTTGCTGCAACTCAAGAAGTTCCCCCGACATACCCGTCTCCACTCGAGAGGAAGCACGAGAGTCCCGCCCACATCCAGAGCAGCCCCATTTCCGCCTCCTAGCTCGAGAGGAGGGATCCTTTCCCTGCGTGGTCGGGAAAGAATTCCCGACGTTCCCGTCGCATCTCAAAGGAGGCGCTCTCCACAGGAAAGGCGAGAGGAACTCCAGGTCTTGCCACCATTCCAGAGTCCGCAAGATGTCTCAGTCCATTCCAGGGAAACCTGTTTTCCCTGCACTGCCTCGACTTTCAAGCCGAGGATGGACTCACACCACGTGGCACGTGGGACAGCCCTGTGGGAAAGCCTCGTGGGAAAGCCTCGGTGGGAAAGCCTCGAGGGAAAGCCACACATCCCTTGATCCACGCGAAGGGAAGCATGACAGTGCTGCTACAGTTCCGGAGGAAAGCGTATGTGCATGCCCCCACTCGAGACGAGGACTGACTCCCCTGGGGAGACTCCAGAAGTACCCCAAGATCCATGTCAGCACTGGAGAGGAATCCTCAGTTTCCGGCACCGCCTCCACACAAGGTCTTATGCCGGGGTCCAGCCCCGGTGGATCCAGGGAATTCGAAGGGTGGACGGCGTTGGTGTATAAAGACTTGTTTATTTATTAATGCAAGATTAGATTAGAAAACTATAGTGTAGTAAGAAGACTAATTGGAGGAAGAGGGCTGAATAACTTGGTTTACGCGGACGGCCAATAAAATTCCAGACAAGGAATTTGCACCACCTACGTTGGGCCACCGGCGCCCGCTTGAATATCTAAGGGTGCCTCGCCTTAAGCTCCCTTTCGTGCGGGTCTTAACAGCCAGGGCAAGTAAGTAGACCTGGCGAGCCTCCGCACTCCAGGTGGAGATTCAGCCTGAAGTTAAAGTAAAGAGCAGAGAGAAGGAAAGGTAGAGAAGAAGAAAGAGAGAGAAAGACACGGGGGAGCCAGAGTCCCAAGAAACGAGGCTGAGAGACTAGTTCGAGAAGCTGGTCCGAGAAACTGGCCCCTGGCTCCTGGCCTCCTCCTTTATTGTTCAGAAGGCCTTTTATGCTTTTGATAAAACATGGAGATCAATGGATAACACAAAATTATGTAGTGTTCACAACCCAGATTCTTTCTGTATATCATTTTGTATACAAAAGGTCTCAGGTGATTTACATTATCTTCTGGCCAAGAGGCTTGTTAACACTTTTTGGCTCTCTTCCTTAATGAATGTTAATTTTGTTTCCCCTGAAGTGTTTTTCTTTAATCTGCATCTCCTTAAAGCATTAAAGTTACATCTCTATAGAACAAAGGTGCAGTGGGTTATAACAAAGAAGGTACTTAACTCAAAGATCTAATGTTGCTAATACCAGGTCTACTACTTGTTTTTCTATATACCAACTATATCTAAAAATAAAGGATATGAAAATTTGGCAGCAAGCATTGACCCAAAAAATGAAACTTTTAATCAGTCTAATTCTAAAGATTCTGACTCCTCGGAAGCTCCTGCATTCCTAGGATGTTTTAAGCTTCCTGTGCCTCCTGCGGTCAGGAGGCCTCAAACAATCACAAGCGCAGCTGTACGAGTCCTACAGGCAGGCTAGAAAGAAATCAGAGGGTTTTTGGATTGAAACACTCTTTCAAATGCAGAAGACTAACGGCCTGAATTGACTTTTTCCAGAAAAGGTCAGAAGAGTGAAAAAGCAGAGCACAAAAACCGGCAGATTTATGTTGGGGTACGAGCTTAAAAATTTCCAGGGGATCCCTGAAGTCTGAGCAGCCTTGCGTATGTCAGTTTCCTTCCTCATAACCTTGTCACGGGCGGCTTCCTCACACTGGCTCCCGGCAGTCTTAGGCCCCGGCATCGAAGGGAGAGGAATCCCGAGAGGCCCCCGAGCAACTCGCATGCAGACTGGCCTTTCCTGAGGCCACCAGAGCGGTCCCTGAGGTCCCGTCGTAAGTCGAGAGCACCTGCCGCAACTCGAGAAAATCCAGGAGGTTCTCCCCTCCAGGCGAGATGAGGCCCATTTCCGCTGAGGCGTCTCGAGGCTAATCACACCTAACCTCTGGAACTTCCAAAGGGTCCTTCACACCCTTGCTGCAGCTCAAGAAGTTCCCCGACATACCCGTCTCCACTCGAGAGGAAGCACGAGAGTCCCACCCACATCCAGAGGAGCCCCGTTTCCACCTCCTAACTCGAGAGGAGGGATCCTTTCCCTGCGAGGTCGGGAAAGAATTCCAAACGTTCCCGTTGCATCTGAAGAGGAGGCGCTCTCCACAGGAAAGGCGAGAGGAACTCCA
Source organism: Capra hircus (assembly GCF_001704415.2). Classification (NCBI taxonomy): domain Eukaryota; kingdom Metazoa; phylum Chordata; class Mammalia; order Artiodactyla; family Bovidae; genus Capra; species Capra hircus. The sequence goes on from NW_017194643.1 coordinate 6,863, forward strand.
GGGTCGTGCCACCATTCCCAGAGTCCCCCAGATGTCTAAGTCCATTCCAGGGAAACCTGTTTTCCCTGCACTGCCTCGACTTTCAATCCGAGGATCGACTCACACCATGGTGGCACGTGGGAGAGCCCTGTGGGAAAGATTCGTGGGAAAGCCTCGTGGGAAAGCCTCGAGGGAAAGCAACAGATCCCTTGATCCACGCGAAATGAAGCGTGACACTGCTGCTACAGCTCGGGCGGAAAGCGCACGTGTATGCCCCCACTCGAGTCGAGGACGGACTCCCCCGGGGGAGACTCCAGAAGTACCCCATGATCCATGTCAGCACTGGAGAGGAATCCTCAGGTTCCGGCACCGACTCCACACAAGGGCTTAGGCCCCGGCATCGACGGGAGAGGAATCCGAGAGGCCTCCGAGCAACTCGCATGGGGACTGGCCTTTCCTGAAGCCACCAGAGCGGGGCTCTGAGGTCCCCGTCGTAAGTCGAGAGCACCTGCCGCAACTCGAAAAAATCCAGAAGATTCTCCCCTCCAGGAGAGATGAGGCCCATTTCCGCTGAGGAGTCTAGAGGCTAATCACACCTAAACTCTGGAACTTCAAAAGGGTCCTTCACACCCTTGCTGCAACTCAAGAAGTTCCCTGAATTACCCGTCTCCACTCGAGAGGAAGCACGAGAGTCCGCCCACATCCAGAGGAGCCCCGGTTCCGCTTCCTAGCTCGAGAGGAGGGATCCTTTCCCTGCGTGTTCGGGAAAGAATTCCCGGCGTTCCTTTCGCATCTCAAGAGCAGGCGCTCTCCAGAGGAAGAGCGAGAGGAACTCCAGGGTGGTGCCACCATTCCCAGAGTCCCCAAATGTCTCAGTCCATTCCAGGGAAACCTGTTTTCCCTGCACTGCCTCGACTTTCAAGCCGAGGATCGACTCACACCACGGTGGCACGTGGGACAGCCGTGTGGGAAAGCCTCGTGGGAGGGAAAGCCTCGAGGGAAAGCCTCGAGGGAAAGCCCACAGATCCCTTGATCCACGCCAGGGAAGAGTGACACTGCTGCTACTGCTCGGGAGAAAGCGCATGTGCATGCCCCCACTCGAGACGTGGACAGGACTCCCCTGGGGAGACTCCAGAAGTACCCAAGATCCATGTCAGCACTGGAGAGGAATCCTCAGGTTCCAGCACCGACTCCACACAAGTCTTAGGCCCCGGCATCGACGGGAGAGGAATCCCGAGAGGCCCCCGAGCAACTCGCATGGGGACTGGCTTTCCTGAGGCCACCAGATCGGGTCCCTGAGGTCCCCGTCGTAAGTCGAGAGCACCTGCCGCAACTCGAGAAAATCCAGGAGGTTCTCCCTCCAGGCGAGATGAGGCCCATTTCCGCTGAGGCGTCTCGAGGCTAATCACATCTAACATCTGGAACTTCCAAAGGGTCCTTCACACCCTTGCTGCAACTCAAGAAGTTCCCCGACATACCCGTCTCCACTCAAGAGGAATCCGAGGGTCCCGCCCATATCCAGAGTGGCCCCGTTTCCGCCTGCCAGCTCGAGAGGAGGGATCCTTTCCCTGCGTCGGGAAAGTATTCCTGGCGTTCCCGTCCCATCTCAAGAGTAGGCGCTCTCCACAGGAAAGGCGAGAGGAACTCCAGTATCAGGCCCCATTCCCAGAGTCCCCCAGATGTCTCAGTCCATTCCAGGGAAACTGTTTTCCCTGCACTGCCTCGAATTTCAAGCCGAGGATCGACTCACACACGCGATGGCACGTTGGACAGCCCTGTGGGAAGCCTCGTGGGAAAGCCTCGTGGGAAAGCCTCGAGGGAAAGCCACAGATCCCTTGATCCACCGTAGGGAAGAGTGACACTGCTGCTACAGCTCGGGAGGAAAGCGCATGTGCATGCCCCCTCGAGACGTGGACTGACTCCCCTGGGGAGACTCCAGAAGTACCCAAGATCCATGTCAGCACTGGAGAGGAAATCCTCCGGTTCCGGCACCGACTCCACACAAGGTCTTAGGCCCCGGCATCGACGGAAAGGAATGCCGAGAGCCCCCGAGCAACTCGCATGGGGACTGGCCTTTCCTGAGGCCACCACAGCGGGTCCCTGAGTTCCCCGTCGTAAATCGAGAGCACCCAGCCGCAACTCGAGAAAATCCAGGAGGTTCTCCCCTCCAGGCGAGCTGAGACCTATTCCCCTGAGGTATCTCGAGGCTAATCACACCTTACCTCTGGAAATTCCAAAGGTCCTTCACAACCCTTGCTGCAACTCAAGAAGTCCCGACATACCCGTCTCCACTCGAGAGGAAGCAAGAGAGTCCCGCCACAAACCAGAGGAGCCCCGTTTCCACCTCCTAGCCAGGAGGAGGGATCCTTTCCCTGCGTGTTCGGGAAAGAATTCCCGGCG
>NW_017194644.1:0-9241 GCF_001704415.2 Capra hircus
GCGCTCTCCACAGGAAAGGCGAGAGGAACTCCAGAGTCGTGCCACCATTTCCAGAGTCCCCCAGATGTCTCAGTCCATTCCAGGGCAACCTGTTTTCCCTGCACTGCTTCTACTTTCAAGCCGAGGATCGACTCACACCACGGTGCACGTAGGACAGCCCTCTGGGAAAGCCTCGTGGGAAAGCCTCCTGGGAGAGCCTCGAGGGAAAGCCACAGATCCTTGATCCACGCGAAGGGAAGCATGACACTGCTGCTACAGCTGGGGAAAAAGCGCACGTGCATGCCCACACTCGAGACGAGGACTGACTCTCCTGGAGAGACTCCAAAAGTACCCCAAGATCCATGTCAGCACTCGAGAGGATTCTCAGGTTCCGGCACCGAGTCCAAACAAGGTCTTAGACCAGCATCGACGCAAGAGGAATCCCCAGAGGCCGCCGAGCAACTCGCATGGGGACTGGCCTTTCCTGAGGCCACCAGAGCGGGTCCTGAAGTCCCCGTCGTAAGTCGAGATCACCTGCCGCAACTCGAGAAAATCCAGGAGGTTCTCCCCTCCAGGCGAGATGAGGCCCATTTCCACTGAGGCGTCATGAGGCTAATCAAATCTAACATCTGGAACTTCCAAAGGGTCCTTCTCGCCTTGCTGCAACTCAGAAGTTCCCCGACATACCGTCTCCACTCGAGAGGAAGCACGAATGTCCCGGCCACATACAGAGGAGCTCAGATTCCGCCTCCTAGCTCGAGGAGGATGGATCCTTTCCCTCCGTGTTTGGGAAAGAATTCCCGGCGTTCCTGTCGCATCTCAAGAGGAGGCGCTCTCCACAGGAAAGGCGAGAGGAACTCCAGGGTCGTGCCACCATTCCCAGAGTACCCCCAGATGTCTCAGTCCTTTCCAGGGAAACCTGTTTTCCGTGCACTGCTTCAACTTTCAAGCCGAGGATCGACTCAACACCAGGGTGACACGTGGGACAGTCCTGTGGGAAAGCCTCGTGGGAAAGCCTCGTGGGAAAGCCACGAGGGAAAGCCACAGATCCCTTGATCCACGCGAAGGGAAGCGCGACACTGCTGCTACAGCTGGGGAGGATAGCACACGTGCATGACCCCACTCGAGACGAGGACTGACTCCCCTGGAGAGACTCCAGAAGTACCCCAAGATCCATGTCAGCACTGGAGAGGAATGCTCAGGTTCCGGCACCGACTCCAAACAAGGTCTTACACCCCGGCATCGACGGGAGGAGAATGCGAGAGGCCCCCGAGCAACTCCCATGGGGACTGCCTTTCCTGAAGCCACCAGAGCGGGTCCCCGAGGTCCCCGTCGTAAGTCGAGAGCACCGGCCGCAATTCGAGAAAATCCAGGAGGTTCTCCCCTCCAGGCGAGATGAGGCCCATTTCCGCTGAGGCGACTTGAGGGCTAATAAAAATCTAACATCTGGAACGTCCAAAGGGTCCTTCACGCCCTTGCTGCAACTCAAGAAGTTCCCCGACATACCCGTCTCCATTCGAGAGGAAGCACAAGAGTCCCGCCCAAAACCAGAGGAGCCCCATTTCCGGCCTCCGAGCTCGAGAGGAGGAATCTTTTCCCTGCGTGGGGGGAAAGAATTCCGGCGTTCCCGTCGCTACTCAAGAGGAGGCGCTCTCCACAGGAAAAGGCGAGAGGAACTCCAGAGTCGTGCCACCATTCCCAGAGTCCCCCAGAAGTCTCAGTCCATTCCAGGGAAACCTGTTTTCCCTGCACTGCCTCTACTTTCAGCCGAGGATCGACTCACACCACGGTGGTACGTGGGACAGCCCTGTGGGAAAGCCTCGTGGGAAATCTTCGTTGGAAAGCCTCGAGGGAAAGCCACCGATCCCTTGATCCACGGGAAGGGCAGCGCTACACTGCAGCCTCTGCTCGGGAGGAAAACGCACGTGCAGGCCCCACTCGAGACGAAGACTGACTCCCTGGGAAGACTCACAAGTACCCAAGACCATGTCAGCACTGGAGAGGAATTCTCAGGTTCCAGGACCGACGCCACACAAGGTCTGAAGCCAGCGTGACACTGCCTGCTACAGCTCGAGAGGAATGCGCACGTGCAGGCCACTTTTCGAGACGAGGACTTACTCCCCTGGGGAGACACAGAAGTACCCCAAGATCCATGTCAGCACTGGAGAGGAATCCTCAGATTCGGCACCGACTCCACACAAGGATTAGGCCCCGACTTCGACGGGAGAGGAATCCCGAGAGGCCCCGAGCAACTCGCATGGGGACTGGTCTTTCCTGAGACCACCAGAGCGGGTCCCTGAATCCCCGTCGTAAGTCGAGAGGCACCTGCCGCAACTCGAGAAAATCCAGGAGGTTCTCCCCTCCTGGCGAGATGAGGCCCATTCCGCTGAGGCGTCTCGAGGCAAATCACATCTAACCTCTCGAACTTTCAAAGGGTCCTTCACACCCTTGCTGCAACTCAAGAATTTCCCGACATACCCGTCTCCACTCGAGAGGAAGCACAAGAGTCCCGCCCACATCTAGAGGAGCCCGTTTCCGCCTCCTAGCTCGAGAGAGGGATCCTTTCCCTGCGTGGTGGGAAAGAATTCCCGCGTTCCCGTCGCATCTCAAGAGGCGGCCTCTCCACAGGAAAGGCGAGAGGAACTCCAGGGTCGTGCCACATTCCCAGAGTCCCCCAGATGTCTCAGTCCATTCCAGGGAACCTGTTTTCCCTGCACTGCCTCCACTTTCAAGCCGAGGACCGACTCACACCACGGTGGCACGTGGACAGCCCTGTGGGAAAGCCTCGTGGAAAGCCTGGAAAAGCCTCGTGGGAAAGCCTCGAGGACAGCCACAGATCCCTTGATCCACGGAAGGGAAGCGGGACACTGCTGATACTGCTCGGAGGAAAGCGCACGTGCATGCCCCACTCGAGACGAGGACTGACTCTCGCTGGGGAGACTCCAAAGTACCCCAAGTTACATGTCAGCACTGGAGAGGAATTCTCAGGTTTCGACACTGACTCACAACAAGGTCTTAGGCCCAGCATCGACGGAGAGGAATCCCGAGAGGCCCCGAGCAACTCGCATGGGGACTGGCCTTTCCTGTGGCACCAGAGAGGGACTCTGAGGTAACCGTCGTAAGTCGAGAGCACCTGCCGAACTCGAGAAAATCCAGGAGGTTCTCCCCTCCAGGCGAGATGAGGCGCATTTGTGCTGAGGCGTCTCAGGGTAATCAGACCTAACCTCTGCAACTTCCAAGGGTCCTTCACAACCTTGCTGCAACTCAAGAGGTTGCCCGACATACCCGTCTCCACTCGAGAGGAAGCACGAGAGTCCCCGCCCACATTCAGAGGACCCGTTTGGCCTCCTAGCTAGAGAGGAGGGATCCTTTCCCTGCGTGGTCGGAAAGAATTCTGAGTGTTCCGTCGCATCTCAAGAGGAGGCCTCTCCACAGGAATGGCGAGAGAACTCCAGGATCGTGCACCATTCCCACAGTCCCCCAGATGCTCAGTCCATTCCAGGGAAACCTGTTTTCCCTGCACTGACTCCACTTTCAAGCCGAGGATCGACTCACACCACGGTGGCACGTGGGACAGCCCTGTGGGAAAGCCTGTGGGAAAGTCTCGTGGGAAAGCCTCGAGGGAAAGCCACAGAATCCTTGATTCACGCGAAGGAAGGCAACACTTCTGCTACAACTCGGGAAGAAATTGCACGTGCATGCCCTACTCGAGACGAGGACTGACGCCCCTGGTGAGACTCAGAAGTAGCCCAAATCCATGTCAGCACTGAGAGGAATCCTCAGGTTTCGGCACTGACTCCACACAAGGTCTTAGGCCCAGCATCGAAGGGAGAGGAATCCCGAGAGGCCCACCGAGCAACTCGCATGGGACTGTCCTTTCCTGAGGCCACCAGAGCGGGACCTTGAAGTCACCGTCGTAAGTCGAGAGCACCTCTCCAACTCGAGAAAATCCAGGAGGTTCTCCCCTCCAGGCGAGATGAGGCCATTTCCGCTGAGGCGTCTCGAGCTAATCACCCCTAACCTCTGGAACTCCCAAAGCGTCCTTCACACTTTTGCTGCAACTTAAGAAGTTCCCCGACATACCCAGCTCCACTCGAGAGGAAGCACGAGAGTCCCGCCCACATCAGAGGAGCCCCGTTTCCATCTCATAGCTCGAGAGGAGGGATACTTTCCCTGCGTGTTTCGGAAAGAATTCCCGGCGTTCCCATCGCTCTCAAGAGGAGGCACTCTCCACAGGAAAGGCGAGAGGAACGCCAGGGTCGTGCCACCATTCCACAGTCCCCCAGATGTCTCAGTCTATTCCAGGGAAACCTGTTTTCCCTGCACTGCTCGACTTTCAAGCCGAGGATTGACTCACACCTCGGTGCCACGTGGGACAGCACTGTGGAAAAGCCTCTTGGGAAAGCCTCATGGAAAGCCTCGAGCGAAAGTCAGCAGATACCTTGATCCACGCGAAGGAAGTGTGACACTGCTGCAACAGCTCGGAGGAAAGCCTCCGTGCATGCCCCACTCGAGACGAGGACTGACTTCCCTGAGAGACTCCAGAAGTACCCAAGATCCATGTCGGGACTGGAGAGGAATCCTCAGGTTCCGGCACTGACTCCATACAAGGTCTTAGGACCAGCATCGACGGGAGTGGAATCCCGAGAAGCCCGCGAGCAACTCGCATGGGGACTGGCCTTTCCTGTGGCCACCAGAGAGGGACTCTGAGGTAACCGTCGTAAGTCGAGAGCACCTGCCGCAACTCGAGAAATCCAGGAGGTTCTCCCCTCCAGGCGAAATGAGGCGGCATTTGTGCTGAGGCGTCTCAGGGTAATCAGACCTAACCTCTGCAACTTCCAAAGGGTCCTTCACAACCTTGCTGCAACTCAAGAGGTTGCCCGACATACCCGTCTCCACTCGAGAGGAAGCACGAGAGTCCCGCCCACATTCAGAGGAGCCCCGTTTGCGCCTCCTAGCTAGAGAGGAGGGATCCTTTCCTGCGTGGTCGGGAAAGAATTCTGAGTGTTCCGTCGCATCTCAAGAGGAGGCGCTCTCCACAGGAATGGCGAGAGGAACTCCAGGATCGTGCCACCATTCCCACAGTCCCCCAGATGCCTCAGTCCATTCCAGGGAAACCTGTTTCCCTGCACTGACTCGACTTTCAGCCGAGGATCGACTCATACCACGGTGGCACTTGGGACAGCCCTGTGGGAAAGACTCGTGGGAACGTCTCGTGGGAACGTCTCGTGGGAAAGCCTCGAGGGAAAGCCACAGATCCCTTGATCGCGAAGGGAAGGGTGACACTACTGCTACAGCTCAGTATGAAAGCGCACGTGCATGCCTCCACTCGAGACGAGGACTGACTCCCCTGGGGAGACTCCATAAGTACCCCAAGATCCATGTCAGCACTGGAGAGGAATCCTCAGGTTCCGGCAACCACTCCACACAAGATCTTAGGCCCCGGCATCGACGGGAGAGGAATCAAGAGAGGCCCCCGAGCAACTCGCATGGGTACGGGCCTTTCCTGAGGCCACCAGAGCGGGTCACTGAGGTCCCCCTCGTAAGTCCAGAGCACCTGCCGCAACTCGAGAAAATTCAGGAGGTTCTCCCTTCCAAGTGAGATGAGGCCCATTTCCGCTGAGGCGTCTCCAGTCTAATAACACCTAAGCTCTGGAACTTCCAAAGGGTCATTTACACACTTGCTGCAACTCAAGAAGTTCCCCGATATACCCGTCTCCACTCGAGAGGAAGCACGAGAGTACCACCCACATCCAGAGGAGCCCCGTTTCCGCCTCCTAGCTCGAGAGGAGGGATCCTTTCCCTGTGTGGTCGGGAAAGAATTCCCGTCGTTTCCATCGCATCGCAAGAGGAGACGCTCTCCACAGGAAAGGCGCGAAGAACTCCAGGGTCGTGCAACCATTCCCTGAGTCCCCCAGATGTCTCAGTCCATTCCAGGGAAACCTGTTTTCCCTGCACTGCCTCGACTTTCAAGCCGAGGATAGACTCACACCACGGTGCCACGGGGACAGCCCTGTGGGAAAGCCTCGTGGGAAAGCCTCGGGGAAAGCCACAGATCCCTTGATCCCCACGACGGGAAGCCTGACACATCTGCTACACTGTCGCTGAGGTCACGGTCGTATGTCGAGAGCACCTGCCGGAACTCGAGAAAATCCAGGAGGTTCTCAACTCCAGCGAGATGAGGCCCATTTTCTGCTGATGCGTCACTAGGCTAATCACCTCTAATATCTGGAACTTCCAAAGGTCCTTCACACCCTTGCTGCAACTCAAGAAGTTCCCCGACATACCCGTCTCCACTAGAGAGGAAGCACAAGAGTCACGCCCACATCCAGAGGAGCCCCATTTCCGCCTCCTAGCTCGGAGAGGAGTGATCCTTTCCCTGCATGGTCGGGAAAGAATTCCCGGCGTTCCCTTCGCATCTCAAGACGAGGCACTCTCCACAGGAAAGGCGAGAGGAACTCCAGGGTCGTGCCACCATTCCCAGAGACCCCCAAATGTCTCAGTCCATTCCAGGGAAACCTGTTTTCCCTGCACTGCCTCGACTTTCAGGCCGAGGATCGACTAACACCACGGTGACACGTTGGACAGCCCTGTGTGAAAGCCTCGAGGGAAAGCCACAGATCCTTGACCCACGCGAGCGGAAGGGCGACACTGCTGCTACAGCGTGGGAGGAAAGCTCACGTGCAGGCCCCCACTCGAGACGAGGACTGACTCCCCTGGGGAGACTCCAGAAGTACCCCAAGATCCATGTCAGCACTGGAGAGGAATCCTCAGGTTTCGGCACCGACTCCACTCAAGGTCTTAGGCCCCGGCTCGACGGGGAGAGGAATCCCGAAGGCCCCGAGCAACTCGCATGGGGACTGGCCTTTCCTGAGGCCACCAGCTCGGTCCCTGAGGTCCCGTCGTAAGTCGAGAACACCTGCCGCAACCGAGAAAATCCAGGAGGTTCTCCCCTCCAGGCGAGATGAGGCCCGTTTTCACAGAGGCATCTCGAGGCTAATCACATCTAACATCTGGAATTTCCAAACGGTCCTTCACACACTTGCTGCAACTCAAGAAGTACCCGACATACCCGTCTCCACTCGAGAGAAGCACGAGAATCCTGCCCACATCCAGAGGAGCCCCGTTTCCGTCTCCTAGCTCGAGAGGAGGTTCCTTTCCCTGCGTGGTCGGGAAAGAATTCGGGCGTTCCCGTCGCATTTCAAGAGGAGGCGCTCTCCACAGGAAAGGCGAGAGGTATTCTAGGGTAGTACGACCATTCCCAAAGTCCCCGACGTCTCAGTCCATTCCAGGGAACCTGTTTTACCTGCACAGCCTCGACTTTCAAGCTGAGGATCGACTCACACCACGGTGGCATGTGGACAGCCCTGAAAGCCTCGTGGGAACGCCTCGTTGGAAAGGAGAGGAAACCACAGATCCCTTGATCCACGCGAAGGGAAGCGCGACACTGCTGCTACAGCTCGGGAGGAATCGCACGTGCATGCCCCCACGAGACGAGGACTGACTCCCCTGGGAGACTCCAGAAGTACCCCAAGATCCATGTCAGCACTGGAAAGGAATCCTCAGTTCCGGGCACCGACTCCACACAAAACCTTAGGCCCTGGCCTCGACGGGAGTGGAATCCGAGAGCCCGGAGCAACTCGCATGGGGACTGGCCTTTGCTGAGGCCACCAGAGCGGGTTTCTGAGGACCCCATCGTAAGTCGAGAGCACCTGCCGCAACTCGAGAAAATCCAGGAGGTTCTCCCCTCCAGGCGAGATGAGGCCCATTTCCGCTGAGGCGTCTCGAGGCTAATCACACCTAACCCCTGGAACTTTCCAAAGGGTCCTTCACACCCTTGCTGCAACTCAAGAAGTTCCCCGACATACCCGTCTCCACTCGAGAGGAAGCAAGAGAGTCGCGCCCACATCCAGAGGAGCCCCGTTTCCGCCTCCTAGCTCGAGAGGAGGGATCCTTTCCCTGCGTGTTCGGGAAAGAATTCGCGGCGTTCCCGTCGCATTTCAAGAGGAGGCGCTCTCCACAGGAAAGGCGAGAGGAACTCCAGGGTCGTGCCACCATTCCCAGAGACCACCAGATGTCTCAGTCCATTCCAGGGAAACCTGTTTTCCCTGCACTGCCTCGACTTTCAAGACGAGAATCGACTCACACCACGGTGGCACGTACGACAGCCCTGTGGGAAAACCTCCAGGGAAAGCCTCGAGGGAAAGCCTCGAGGGAAAGCCACAGATCCCTTGATCCACGCGCGGGGAAGCGCGACACTGCTTGTACAGCTCGGGAGGAAAAGCACGGGCATGCCCCACTCGAGACGAGGACTGACTCCCCTGGGGAGAATCCAGAATCTCCTCAAGATCTATGTCAGCACTGGAGAGGAATTCACATGTTCCGGCACTGACTCCAGAAAAGGTCTTAGGCCACGGCATCGTCGGGAGAGGAATTGCGAGTGGCCCCCCAGCAACTCGCATGGGGACTGGCCTTTCCTAAGGCCACCAGAGCGGGTCCATGAGTTCCCCGTCGTAAGTCCAGAGTACCTGCCGCAACTTGAGAAAATCCAGGAGGTCCTCCCTTCCAGGCCAGATGAGGCCCATTACCGCTGAGGTTTCTCAAGGCTAATCACACCTAACCTCTTGAATTTCCAAAGGGTCCTTCACACCCTTGCTGCAACTGAGGAATTTCCCCGACATTCCCGTCTCCACTCGAGAGGAAGCACGAGAGTCCGCCCACATTCAGAGGAGCCCCGTTTCCGCCTCATAGCTCGAGAGGAAGGATCTTTCCCTGAGTGGTCGGGAAAGAATTCCCGGCGTTCCCGTCGCATGTCAAGAGGAGGCGCTCTCCACAGGAAAAGGCGAGAGGAACTCCCAGGGTCGTGCCAACATTCCAGGAGTCCCCCAGATGGCTCAGTCCATTCCAGGGAAACCTGTTTTCCCCGAACTGCTCGACATTCAAGCCGAGGATCGACTCACACCCGGTGGCACGTGGACAGCCCTGTGGGAAAAACCTCTTGGGAAAGCCTGGTGGGAAAGCCTCGTGGAAAGCCTCGAGGGAAAGCCACAGATCCCTTGATCCAGGCAAAGGTAAGCGTGACAATGCTGCTACAGCTCAGGAGGAAAGCGCACGTGCATGCCCCCACTCGAGACGAGGACTGACTCCCCTGGGGAGACTCCAGAAGTACCCAAGATCCATGTCAGCACTGAGAGGAATCCTCAAGTTCCCGCACCGACATCACACAAGGTCTTAGGCCCCGGCATCGACGGGGAGGAATCCG
>NW_017194645.1:0-9240 GCF_001704415.2 Capra hircus
GGATCCTTTCCCTGCGTGGTCGGAAAGAATTCCTGGCGTTCCTGGCGCATCTCAAGAGGAGGCGCTCTCCACAGGAAAGGCGAGAGGAACTCCAGGGTCGTGCCACCATTCCAGAGTCCACCAGATGTCTCAGTCCATTCCACGGAAACTGTTTTCCCGCACTTCCTCGACATTCAAGCTGAGGATAGACTCACACCACGGTGGCACGTGGGACAGCCCTGTGGGAAAGCCTCGTGGGAAAGCCTCGAGGGAAAGCCACAGATCCCTTGATCCAGGCAAAGGAAGCGTAACACCGCTGCTACAGCTCAGGAGGAAAGCGCACGTGCATGCCCCCACTCGAGACGAGGACTGACTCCCCTGTGGAGACTCCAGAAGTACCCCAAGATCCATGTCAGCACGGAGAGGAATCCTCAAGTTCCCGCACCGACATCACACAAGGTCTTAGGCCCCGGCATCGACGGGGGAGGAATCCCGAGAGGCCCCGAGCAACTCGCATGGGGACTGTCCTTTCCTGAGGCCACCAGAGCAGGTCCCTGATGTCCCCGTCGTGAGTCGAGAGCACCTGCCGCAACTCGAGAAAATCCAGGAGGTTCTCCCCTCCAGGCGAGATGAGGGCCATTTCTGCTGAGGCGTCTCGAGGCTAATCACACCTAACCTCTGGAGATTCCAAAGGGTCCTCACACCCTTGCTGCAACTTAAGAATTTCCCCGACAACCCGTCTCCACTCGAGAGCAAGCACGAGAGTCCCGCCCACATCCAAAGGAGCCCCGTTTCCGCCTCATACCCAGGAGGGATCATTTCCCTGCGAGGTCGGAAAAGAATTCCCGGCATTCCGGTCGCATCTCAATAGGAGGCGCTCTCCACAGAAAAGGCGAGAGGAACTCCAGGGTCGTGCCACTATTCCAGGAGTCCCCCAGATGTCTCAGTCCATTCCAGGGAAACCTGTTTTCCCTGCACTGCCTTGACCTTCAAGCCGAGGATCGACTCACACCACGGTGGCACGTGGGACAGCCCTGTGGGAAAGCCTGGTGGAAAGCCTCGAGGGAAAGCCACAGATCCCTTGATCCACGCGAAGGGAAGCATGACACTGCTGCTACAGCTCGGAGGAAAGCGCACGAGCATGCCCCCACTCGACGTGCGGTCTGACTCCCCTGGGGAGACTCCAAAGAACCCCAAGATCCATGTCAGCACTGAGAGTAATCCTCAGGTTCCCGCACAGACTCCACACCAGGTCTTAGGCCCGGCATCGATGGGAGAGAAATCCGAGAGGCTCCCGAGCAACTGGCATGGGGACTGGCTTTTCCTGAGGCCACCATTTCGGGTCCCTGTGATCCCAGACATAAGTCGAGAGCACCCGCCTCAACTCGAGAAAATCCAGGAGGTTGTTCCCTCCAGGCGAGATGAGGCCCATTTCCGCTGAGGCGACTCGAGGCTAATCACACCTAACCTCTGGAACTTCCAAGGGTCCTTCACACCCTTGCTGCAACTCAAAAAGTTCCCTGACATGCCCATCTCCACTCGAGAGGAAGCACGAGAGTCCGCCAACATGCAGAGGAGCCCCGTTTCCGCCTCCTAGCTCGAGAGGAGGGATTCTTTCCCTGCGTGGTCGGGAAAGAATTCCCGGTATTCCCGTCGCATCTCAAGAGGAGGCGCTCTCCACAGGAAATCGACAGGAACTCCAGGGTCGTGTCACCATTCCCAGAGTCCCCCAGATGTCTCAGTCCATTCCAGGGAAACCTATTTTCCCTGAACTTCCTTGACTTTGAAGCCGAGGATCAACTCACACCACGGTGGCACGTGGGACAGCCCTGTGGGAAAGCCTCGTGGGAAAGCCTCGAGGGAAAGCCACAGATCCCTTGATTCACGCGAATGGAAGCCTGACACTGCTGCTGCAGCTCGGTTGGAAAGCGAATGTGCATGCCCCTCTCGAGACGAGGACTGACTCCCCTGGGGAGACTCCAGAAGTAACCCAAGATCCATGTCAGCACTGGAGAGGAATCCTCAGGTTCCGGCACCGTCTCCACACAAGGTCTTAGGCCCCGGTATCGATGGGAGAGGAATCCCGAGAGGCCCCGAGCAACTCGCATGGGGACTGGCCTTTCCTGAGGCCACCAGAGCGGGTCTCTGCTGTCCTCGGCGTAAGTCGCGAGCACCTGGCGAAACTCGAGAAATTCCAGGAGGTTCTCCCCTCCAGGCGAGATGAGACCCATTTCCGCTGACCTGTCTCAGGCTAATCACACCTAACCTCTGGAACTTCCAAAGGGTCCTTCACACCTTTGCTGCAACTCAAGAAGTTCCCCGACAAAGCCGTCTCCACTCGAGAGGAAGCAGGAGAGTCCCGCCCACATCCAGAGGAAAGCGGTTTCCGCCTCCTAGCTCGAGAGGAGGGATCCTTTCCTTGTGTGGTCGGGAAAGAATTCCCGGTGTTCCCGTCGCATCTCAAAAAGAGGAGCTCTCCACAGTAAAGGCGAGAGGAAATCCAGGGTCGGGCCACCATTCCCAGAGTCCCCCAGATGTCTCAGTCCATTCCAGGGAAATCTGTTTTCTCTGCACTTCCTCGACTTTCAAGCCGAGGATCGACTCACACCACGGTGGCACGTGGGACAGCCATGTGGGAAAGCCTCCTGGGAAAGCCTCGTGGGAGAGCCTCAAGGGAAAGGCTAAGATCACTTGATCCACGGCGAGCGGGAAGCGTGACACTGCTGCTACAGCTCGGGAGGAAAGCGCACGTGCATGCCCCCACTCGAGACGAGGACTGACTCCCCTGGGGAGACTCCAGAATCTCCTCAAGATCTATGTCAGCACTGGAGAGGAATCCACATGTTCCGTCACTGACTCCAGAAAAGGTCTTAGGCCACGGCATCGTCGGGAGAGGAATCGCGAGTGGCCCCCCAGCAACTCGCATGGGGACTGGCCTTTCCTAAGGCCACCAGAGCGGATCCCTGAGTTCCCCGTCGTATGTCCAGAGCACCTGCCGCAACTTGAGAAAATCCAGGAGGTCCTCCCTTCCAGGCCAGATGAGGCCCATTACCGCTGAGGTTTCTCAAGGCTAATCACACCTAACCTCTTGAATTTCCAAAGGGTCCTTCACACCCTTGCTGCAACTGAGGAATTTCCCCGACATTCCCGTCTCCACTCGAGAGGAAGCACGAGAGTCCCCCCCACATCCAGAGGAGCCCCGTTTCCGCCTCATAGCTCGAGAGGAAGGATCTTTCCCTGAGTGGTCGGGAAAGAATTCCCGGACGTTCCCGTCGCATGTCAAGAGGAGGCGCTCTCCACAGGAAAGGCGAGAGGAACTCCAGGGTCGTGCCAACATTCCAGGAGTCCCTCAGATGGCTCAGTCCATTCCAGGGAAACCTGTTTTCCCCGCACTGCCTCGACTTTCAAGCCGAGGATCGACTCACACATCGGTGGCACGTGGGCACAGCCCTGTGGGAAAGCCTCGTGGGAAATCTTCGGGGGAAAGCCTCGAGGGAAAGCCACAGATCCCTTGATCCACGCGAAGGGAAGCGTGACACTGCTACTGCACCTCGGGAGGAAAGCGCACGTGCATGCCCCCACTCGAGACGAGGACTGACAGCCCTGGGGAGACTCCAGAAGTACCCCAAGGTCCATGTCAGCAACCTCAGCCTCCGGGACCGACTCCACACAAGGTCTTAGGCCCCGGCATCGACGGGAGAGGAATCCCGAGAGGTCCCCGAGCAACTCGCATGGGGACTGGCCTTTCCTGAGGCCACCAGAGCGGGTCCCTGAGTTCCCAGAGCGGGTCCCTGAGTTCCCCGGGGTAAGCTCAGAGCACCTGACGCAACTTGAGAAAATCGGGGAGGTTCTCCCTTCCTGGCGAGATGAGGCCCATTTCCGCTGAGGTGTCTCAAGGCTAATCACACCTAACCTCTGGAACATCCAAAGGGTCCTTCACACCCTTGCTGCAACTCAACAAGTTCCCTGACATAACCATTCTCCACTCGAGAGGAAGAACGAGAGTCCTCGCCCACATCCAGAGGAGCCCCGTTTCCGCCGCATAGCTCGAGAGGTGGGATCCTTTCCCTGCGTGGTCGGGAAAGAATTCCCGGCCTTCCCGTCGCATCTCAAAGAGGAGGCGCTCTCAACTGGAAAGGCTAGAGGTACTCCAGGGTCGTGCCACCATTCCCAGAGTCCCCCAGATGTCTCAGTCCATTCCAGGGAAACCTGTTTTCCCTGAACTGCCTCGACTTTCAAGCCGAGGATCGACTCACACCACCGTGGCGCGTGGGACAGCCCTGTGGGAAAGCCTCGTGGGAAAGCCTGGTGGAAAGCCTCGTGGGAAAACCACGAGGGAAAGCCACAGATCACTTGATCCACGCGAAGAGAAGCGTGACACTGCTGCTACAGATCGGGAGGAAAGCACACGTGCATGCCCCCACTCAAGACGACGACTAACCCCCTGGAGGACTTAGAAGTACCCAAGATCCATGTCAACACTGGAGAGGAATCCTCAGGTTCTGGCACACAAGGGGGGGGAGAGGAATCTCGAGAGGCCCCGAGCAACTCGCATGGGGCCTGGCCTTTCCTGAGGCCACCAGAGCGGGTCCCTGAGGTCCCCGTCGTAAGACGAGAGCACCTGCCGCAACTAGAAACAATCCAGGAGGTTGTCCCCTCCAGGCGAGATGAGGCCCATTTCCGCTGAGGCGTCTCGAGGCTAATCACACCTAACCTCTGGAACTTCCAAAGGGTCCTTCACACCCTTGTTGCAACTCAAGAAGTCCCCCAATATTCCCGTCTCTACTCGAGAGTAAGCAAGAGAGTCCCGCCCACATCCAGAGGAGCCCCGTTTCCGCCTCCTAGCTAGAGAGGAGGGATCCTTTCCATGCGTGGTCGGGAAAGAATTCCCGGCGTTCTCGTCGCATCTCAAGAGGAGGCGCTCTCCACTGGAAGGCGAGAGGAACTCCCGGGCCTTGCCACCATTCCCAGAGTCCCGCAGATGTCTAAGTCCATTCCAGGGAAATCTGTTTTCCCTCGATTGCCGCGACTTTCAAGCCGAGGATCGACTCACACCACCGTGGCACGTGGACAGCCCTGTGGGAAAGCCTCCTGGGAAAGCCTCGAGGGAAAGCTACAGATCCCTTGATCCACGCGAAAGGAAGCGTTGCACTGCTGCTACAGCTCGGGAGGAAATCGCACGTTCATGCCCCCACACAAGACGACGACTAACTCCCCTGGGGAGACTCCAGAAGTACCCCAAGATCCATGTCAGCACTGAAGAGGAAACTTCATGTTCCGGCACCGACTCCACACAGGGTCTTAGGCCCCGGCATCCACGGGAGAGGAATCCCGAGAGGCCCCGAGCAACTTGCATGGGGACTGGCCTTTCCTAGGCCACCAGAGCGGGTCCCTGAGGTCCCCGTAGTAAGTCAAGAGCACCTGCCGCAACTCGAGAAAATCCAGGAGGTTCTCCCCTCCAGGCGAGATGAGGCCCTTTTCCTCTGAGGCGTCTCGAGGCTAACCATACCTAACATCTGGAACTTCCAAAGGGTCCTTCACACCCTTGCTGCAACTCAAGAAGTTCCCTGACATACCTGACTCCACTCGAGAGGAAGCACGAAAATCCCGCCCACATCCAGAGGAGCCCCGTTTCCGCCTCATACCTCGAGGTCAGGTATCCTTTCCCTGCATGTTCACGAAAGAATTCCCGGTGTTCCCGTCGCATCTCGTGGAGGCGCTCTCCACAGGAAAGGCGAGAGAAACTCCAGTGTCGTGCCATCATTCAAGAGTCCCCCAGATATCTCCGTGTGCCAGGGTCCAGCCCCCTGGATCCAGGGAATTCGACGGCGACGGCGTTGACGTGGAAAGTCTTGTGTATTTATTAATGTAAGATGAGATTAAGAAATTATAGGGTAGTAAGAAGATTAACTGGAGGAAAAAGGCTGAATAGCTAGGTTTACGCGGAAGGCCAATAAAATTCCCGACAAGGAATTTTCTGGCGGACTCTGGGAATGTGGCTCGACCCTGGAGTTCCTCTCGCCTTTCCTGTGGAGAGCGCCTCCTCTTGAGATGCGACGTGAACGCGGGGAATTCTTTCCCACCACGGAGGGAAAGGATCCCTACTCTCGAGCTAGGAGGCGGAAACGGGGCTCCTCTGGATGTGGGCGGAACTCTCGTGCTTCCTCTGGAGTGGGACGGGGTATGTCGGGGAACTCTTGAGTTGCAGCAAGGGTGTGAAGACCCTTTGGAAGTTCCAGAGGTTAGGTGTGATTAGGCTCGAGATGCCTCAGCGGAAATGGGCCTCATCTCGCCTGGAGGGGAGGACCTCCTGGATTTTCTCGAGTTGTGGCAGGTGCTCTCGACTTACGACGGGGACCTCAGGACCCGCTCTGGTGGCCTCAGGAAAGGCCAGTCCCCTTGCGAGTTGTTCCGGGGCCTCTCGGGATTCCTCTCCGTCGATGACGGGCCTAAGATCTTGTGTGGAGTCGTGCCGGAACCTGAGGATTCCTCTCCAGTGCTGACATGGATCTTGGGGTACCTCTGGAGTCTCCCCAGGGGAGTAGTCCTCGTCTCGAGTGGGGGCATGCACGTGCGCTTTCCTCCCGAGCAGAAGCAGCAGTTCACGCTTCCCTTCGTGTGGATCAAGGGATCTGTGGCTTTCCCTCGAGGCTTTCCCACGAGGCTTTCCCATGAGTCTTAACCACAGGGCTGTCCCACGTGCCATCGTGCTGTGAGTCGATCCTCGGCTTGAAATTCGAGGCAGTGCAGGGAAAACAGTTTTCCCTGGAAAGGACTGAGACATCTGGGGGACTCTGGGAATGGTGGCACGACCCTGGATTTCCTCTCGCCTTTCCTGTGTAGCGCACCTCCTCTTGAGATGCGAGGAGAACGCCGGAAATTCTTTCCCGAACACGCAGGGAAAGGATCCCTCCTCTCAAGCTATGAGGCGGAAACGGGTCCCCTCTGGATACGGTACTCTCGTGCTTCCTCTCGAGTGGAGACGGGTATGTCGGGGAACTTCTTGAGTTGCAGCAAGGGTGTGAAGGACCCTTTGGAAGTTCCAGATGTTAGATGTGATTAGCCTCTAGACGCCTCAGCGGAAATGGGCCTCATCTCGCCTGGAGGGGAGAACCTCCTGGATTTTCTCGAGTTGCGGCAGGTGCTCTCGACTTACGACGGGGACCTCAGGGACCCGCTCTGGTGGCCTCAGGAAAGGCCAGTCCCCATGCGAGTTGCTCGGGGGCCTCTCGGGATTCCTCTCCCTTGATCCCGGGGCCAAAGACCTCGTGTGGAGTCAGTCCCGGAGCATGAGGATTCCTCTCCAGTGCTGACATGGATCTTGGGGTACTTCTGGAGTCTCCCCAGCGGAGTCAGTCCTCGTCTCTAGTGGGGGCATGCACGTGTGCTTTCCTCCCGAGCTGTAGCAGCAGTGTCGCTCTTCCCTTCCCTGGATCAAGGGATCTGTGGCTTTCCATTCCGGCTTTCCCAGGAGGCTTTCACACGAGGCTTTCCCACAGGGTTGTCCACGTGCCACCATGCTGTGAGTCGATCCTCGGCTTGAAAGTCGAGGCAGTGCAGTGAAAACAGGTTTCCCTGGAATGGACTGAGACATCTGGGGGACTCTGGGAATGGTGGCACGACCCTGGAGTTACTCTCGCCTTTCCTGTGGAGAGCGCCTCCTCTTGAGTTGCGACGGGAACGCGGGGAATTCTTTCCCCACCACGCAGGAAAAGGATCCCTCCTCTCGAGCTAGGAGGCGGAAACGGGGCTCCTCTGGATGTGGGCGGGACTCTCATGCTTCCTCTCGAGTGGAGACGGGTATGTCGGGGAACTTCTTGAGTTGCAGCAAGGGTGTGAAGGACCCTTTGGAAGTTCCAGAGGTTAGATGTGATTAGCCACTAGACGCCTCAGCGGAAATGGGCCTCATCTCGCCTGGAGGGGAGAACCTCCTGGATTTTCTCGAGTTGCGGCAGGTGCTCTCGACTTACGCGGGGACCTCAGGGACCCGCTCTGGTGGCCTCAGGAAAGCCCAGTCCCCGCGAGTTGCTCGGGCTCTCGCGGATTCCTCTCCCGATCGATGCCGGGGCCTAAGACCTTGTGTGGAGTCAGGTGACCGGAGTGATTCCTCTCGAGTGCTGACATGGATCTTGAGGAGTACTTCTGGAGTCTCCCCAGGGGCAGTCAGTCCCTCGTCTCGAGTGGGGGCATGCACGTGCGCTTTCCTCCCGAGCTGTAGCAGCAGTGTCACGCTTCCCTTCGCGTGGATCAAGGTGATCTGTGCCTTTCCCTCGAGGCTTTCCCCGAAGATTTCCCACGAGGCTTTCCCACAGGGCTGTCCCACGTGCCACCGTGGTGTGAGTCGATCCTCGGCTTGAAAGTCGAGGCAAGTGCAGGGAAAACAGGTTTCCCTGGAATGGACTGAGACATCTGAGGGACTCCTGGAATGTGGAACGACCCTGGAGTTCCTCTCGCCCTTCCTGTGGAGAGTGCCTCCTCCTGAGATGCGACGGGAAGGCCGGAATTCTTTCCCGAAAACGCAGGGAAAGGATCCCTCCTCTCGAGCTAGGAGGCGGAAACGGGGCTCCTCTGGATGTGGGCGGGACTCTCGTGCTTCCTCTCGAGTGGAGACGGGTATGTCGGGGAACTTCTTGAGTTGCAGCAAGGGCTGTGAAGGACCCTTTGGAAGTTCCAGATGTTAGATGTGATTAGCTCTAGACGCCTCAGCGGAAATGGGCCTCATCTCGCCTGGAGGGAGAACCTCCTGGATTTCTCGAGTTGCGGCAGGTGCTCTCGACTTTCGACGGGGACCTCAGGGACCCGCTCTGGTGGCCTCAGGAAAGCCCAGTCCCCATGCGAGTTGCTCGGGGGCCTCTCGGGATTCCTCTCCCGTCGATGCCGGGGCCTAAGACCTTGTGTGGAATCGGTGCCGGAACCTGAGATTCCTCTCCAGTGCTGACATGGCTTGGGGTACTTCTGGAGTCTCCCCAGGGGAGTCAGTCCTCGTCTCGAGTGGGGGCATGCAGTGCGCTTTCCTCCCGAGCTGTAGCAGCAGTGTCACGCTTCCCTTCGCGTGGATCAAGGGATCTGTGGCTTCCTCGAGGCTTTCCCATGAGGCTTTCCCACGAGGCTTTCCACAGGGCTGTCCCACGTGCCACCGTGGTGTGAGTCGATCTCGGCTTGAAAGTCGAGCAGTGCAGGGAAAACAGGTTTCCCTGGAATGGACTGAGACATCTGGGGACTCTGGGAATGGTGGCACCCTGGAGTTCCTCTCGCCTTTCC
>NW_017194646.1:0-9240 GCF_001704415.2 Capra hircus
TGGTCCGTTTCTAGCCTTGAAGGTCAAGGCCAGTGCATGAAAACAGCTTTCCGGAATGGACTGAGACATCTGGGGGACTCTGAATGGTGGCACGACCCTGGCGTTCCTCTCGCCTTTCCTGTGGAGAGCGGCTCCTCTTGAGATGCTATGGAATGCCGGGAATTCTTCCAGACCACGCAGGGAAAAGATCCCTCCTCTCCAGCTATGAGGCGGAAAAGGGGCTCCTCTGGATGTGGGCGGGACTCTCGTGCTTCCTCTCCAGTGGAGACGGGTATATCGGGGAACTTCTTGAGTTGCAGAAAGGGTGTGAAGGACCCTTTGGAAGTTACAGAGGTTAGGTGATTAGCCTCGAGAAGCCTCAGCGGAAATGGGCCTCATCTCGCGTGGAGGGAGAACCTCCTGGATTTTCTCGAGTTGCGGCAGGTGCTCTCGACTTAAGACGGGGACCTCAGGGACCCGCTCTGGTGGCCTCAGGAAAGGCCAGTCCCCATGCAAGTGCTTGGGGTCCTCTCGGGATTCCTCTCCCGTCGATGCCGGGCCTAAAACCTTGTGTGGAGTCGGTGCCGGAACCTGAGGATTCCTCTCCATGCTGACATGGATCCTGCGGTACTTCTGGAGTCTCCCCAGGGGAGTCAGTCCTCGTCTCGAGTGGGGCATTCACGTGCGCTTTCCTCCGAGCTGTAGCAGTGTCACGCTTTCCCTTCGCGTGGATCAAGGGATCTGTGGCTTTCCCTCGAGGCATTCCCACGAGGCTTTCCCACGAGGCTTTCCCACAGGGCTGTCCCACGTGCCACCGTGGTGTGAGTCGATCCTCGTCTTGAAAGTCGAGGCAGTGCAGGGAAAACAGGTTTCCCTGAATGGACTGAGACATCTGGGGGACTCTGGAATGGTGGCACGACCCTGGAGTTCCTCTCGCCTTTCCTGTGGAGAGCGCCTCCTCTTGAGATGCTATGGAACGCCGGAATTCTTTCCCGACCACGCAGGGAAAGGATCCCTCCTCTCGAGCTATGAGGCGGAAACGGGGCTCCTCTGGATGTGGACGGGCTCTCGTGCTTCCTCTCGAGTGGAGACGGGTATGTCGGAAACTTCTTGAGTTGCAGCAAGGGTGTGAAGGACCCTTTGGAAGTTCCAGAAGTTAGGTGTGATTAGCCTCGAGACGCCTCAGCGGAAATGGGCCTCATCTCGCCTGGACGGGAGAACCTCCTGGATTTTCTCGAGTTGCGGCAGGTGCTCTCGACTTAAGACGGGGACCTCAGGGACCGCTCTGGTGGCCTCAGGAAAGGCCAGTCCCCATGCGAGTTGCTCGGGGGCCTCTCGGGATTCCTGTCCCGTCGATGCTGGGGCCTAAGACTTGTGTGGAGTCGGTGCCGGAACCTGAGGATTCCTCTCCAGTGCTGACATGATCTTGGGGTACTTCTGGAGTCTCCCCAGGGGAGTCAGTCCTCGTCTCGAGTGGGGGCATGCACGTGCGCTTTCCTCCCGAGGTGTAGCAGCAGTGTCGCCTCCCTTCCCGTGGATCAAGGGATCTGTGGCTTTCCCTCGAGGCTTTTCCACGAAGCTTTCCAACGAGGCTTTCCCACAGGGCTGTCCCACGTGCCACCGTGGTGTGAGTCGATCCTCGGCTTGAAAGTCGAGGCAGTGCAGGGAAAACAGGTTTCCCTGGAATGGACTGAGACATCTGGGGACTCTGGAATGGTGGCACGACCCTGGAGTTCCTCTCGCCTTTCCTGTGGAGAGAGCCTCCTCTTGAGATGCGACGGGAACGCCGGAAATTCTTTCCCCACACGCAGGGAAAGGATCCCTCCTCTCGAGCTAGGAGGCGGAAACGGGGCTCCTCTGGATGTGGGCAGAACTCTCGTGCTTCCTCTCGAGTGGAGACGGGTATGTCGGGGAACTTCTTGAGTTGCAGCAAGGGTGAGGACCTTGGAAGTTCCAGAGTTAGGTGTGATTAGCCTCAAGATGCCTCAGCGGAAATGGGCCTCATCTCGCCTGGAGGGAGAACCTCCTGGATTTCTCGAGTTGCGGCAGGTGCTCTCGACTTACGACGGGGACCCCTGGGACCCGCTCTGGTGGCCTCAGGAAAGGCCAGTCCCGATGCGAGTTGCTCGGGGGCCTCTCGGGATTCCTCTCCCGTCGATGCTGGGGCCTAAGACCTTGTGTGGACTCAGTGACGCAACCTGAGGATTCCTCTCCATTGCTGACATGGATCTTGGGGTACTTCTGGAGTCTCCCCAGGGAGTCAGTACGCGTCTCGAGTGGGGGCATGCACGTGCGCTTTCCTCCCGAGCTGTAGCAGCAGTGTCTCCCTTCCCCTCGCGAGGATCAAGGATCAGGGCTTCCCTCGAGGCTTTCCCACGAGGCTTTCCCACGAGGCTTTCCCACAAGGCTCTCCCACGTGCCACCGTGGTGTGAGTCCATCCCTCGGCTTGAAAGTCGAGGCAGTGCAGGAAAACAGTTTTCCCTGGAATGGACGGATACATCTGGTTGTCTCTGGGAATGGTGGCACGACCGTGGAGTTCCTCTCGCCTTTCCTGTGGAGAGCGCCTCCTCTTGAGATGCGACGGGAACGCCGGGAATTCTTTCCCGAACACGCAGGGAAAGGATCCCTCCTCTCAAGCTAGGAGGCCGGAAACGGGGCTCCTCTGGATGTGGGCGGGACTCTCGTGCTTCCTCTCGAGTGGAGACGGGTATGTCGGGGAACTTCTTGAGTTGCAGCAAGGTGTGAAGGACCTTTGGAAGTTCCAGAGGTTAGGTGTGAGAAGCCTCGAGACGGCCTCAGCGGAAATGGGCCTCATCTCGCCTGGAGGGGAGAACCTCCTGGATTTTCTCGAGTTGCAGCAGGTGCCTCCTCGACTTACGACGGGGACCTCAGGGACCCGCTCTGGTGGCCTCAGGAAAGGGCCAGTCCCCATGCGAGTTGCTCGGGGGGCCTCTCGGGATTCCTCTCCTTGTCGATGCTGGGGCCTAAGACCTTGTGGGGAGTCAGTGCCGGAACCTGAGCATTCCTCTCCAGTGCTGTCATGGATCTTGGGGGTACTTCTGGAGTCTCCCCAGGCGGAGTCCGTCCTCCTCTCGAGTGGGGGCATGCACGTGCGCTTTCCTCCTGAGCTGAAGCAGCAGTGCCACGCTTCCCTATGCTTGGATCAAGGGATCTGTGGCTTTCCCTCGAGGCTTTCACACGAGACTTTCCAACGAGGCTTTCCCACAGGGCTGTCCCTCGTGCCACCGTCGGTGTGAGTTGATCCTCGGCTTGAAAGTCAAAACAGTGCAGGAAAACAGGTTTCCCTTGGAATGAACTGAGACAATCTGGGGGACTATGGGAATGGTAGCACGACCCTTGAGTTCCTCTCGCCTTTTCTGTGGAGAGTGCCTTCTCTTGAGAAGGGACCGGGAACGCCGGGGAATTCTTTCCCGAGCACGCAGGGAAAGGATCCCTCTTCTCGAGCTAGGAGGTGGAAACGGGGCTCCTCTGGATATGGTCGGGACTCTCGTGCTTCCTCTCGAGTGGAGACGGGTATGTCGGGGAACTTCTTGAGATGCCAGCAAGGGTGTGGAG
Source organism: Capra hircus (assembly GCF_001704415.2). NCBI lineage: Eukaryota > Metazoa > Chordata > Mammalia > Artiodactyla > Bovidae > Capra > Capra hircus. Next base: position 3,557 of record NW_017194646.1, read on the forward strand.
GACCCTTCGGAAGTTCCAGAGTACAGGTGTGATTAGCCTCAGGACGCCTCAGCGGAAATGGGCCTGATCTCGCCTGGAGGGTAGAACCTCCTGGATTTTCTCGAGTTGCGGCAGGTGCTCTCGACTTACGACGGGGACCTCAGGGACCCGCTCTGGTGGCCTCAGGAAAAGGCCATTCCACATGCGCGTTGCTCGGGGGCGTCTCGGCATTCCTCTCCCGTCGATGCCGGGGCCTGAGATCTTATGTGGAGTCGGTGCCGGAACCTGAGGATTCCTCTCCAGTGCTTACATGGATCTTGGGGTACTTCTGGAGTCTCCCCAGGGGAGTCAGTCCTCGGCTCGAGTGGGGGCATGCACCTGCGCTTTCCTCCCGAGCTGTAGCAGCAGTGTCACCGCTTCCCTTCGAGTGGATCAAAGGATCTGTGGCTTTCCCTTGAGGCTTTCCCATGAGGCTTTCCCACAAGGCTGTCCCACGTGCCACCGTGCCGTGAATCGACCCCTCGGCTTGAAAGTCGAGGCAGTGCAGGGAAAACAGGTATCCCTGGAATGGACTGAGACATCTGAGGGACTCTGGGAATGGTGGCACGACCCTGGAGTTCCTCTCGCCTTTTCTGTGGAAAGTGCCTTCTCTTGAGAAGCGACCGGGAACGCCCTGAATTCTTTCCCGACCACGCAGGGAAAGGATCCCTCCTCTCGAGCTAGGAGGCGGAAACGGGGCTCCTCTGGATGTGGGCGGGGCTCTCGTGCTTCCTCTCGAGTGGAGACGGGTATGTCGGGGGAACTTGTTGAGTTACACCAAGGGTGTGAATGACCCTTTGGAAGTTCCAGAGGTTAGGTGTGATTAGCCTCGAGGCGCCTCAGCGGAAATGGGCCTCATCTCGCCTGGAGGGGCGAACCTCCTGGATTTTCCTGAGTTGCGGCAGGTGCTCTCGACTTACGACGGGGACCTCAGGGACCCGCTCTGGTGGCCTCAGGAAAAGGCCAGTCCCCATGCGAGTAATTCGGGGGCCTCTAGGGCCTCCTCTCCCGTCGATGCCGGGGCCTAAGACCTTGTGTAGAGTCCGGTGCCGGAACCTGAGCATTCCTCTCCAGTGCTGACATGGATGTGGGGTACTTTTGGAGTCTCCCTAGGGGAGTCAGTCCTCGTCTCGTTTGGGGGCATGCACGTGCGCTTTCCTCCCGAGATGGGGCAGCAGTGTCATGTTTCCCGTCGAGTGGATCAAGGAATCAGTGGCTTTTCCTCGAGTCTTTTCCACAAGGCTTTCCCACGAGGCTTTCCCACAGGGCAGTCCCACGTGCCACCGTGGTGTGAGTCGATACTCGGCTTGAAAGTCGAGGCAGTACAGGGAAAAAGAGGTTTCCCTGAAATGAACTGAGGCATCTGGGGGACTCTGGGAATGGTGGCACGACCCTGGAGTTCCTCTCACCTTTCCTGTGGAGAGCGCCTCCTCTTTAGATGCGATGGAAATGCCGGGAATTCTTTCCAGAACACGCAGGGAAAGGATACCTCCTCTCGAGGTAGGAGGCGGAAACGGGACTCTTCTGGATGTGGGCGGGACTCTCGTGCTTCCTCTCAAGTGGAGACGGGATGTCGGGGAACTTCTTGAGTTGCAGCAATTGTGTGAATGACCATTTGGAATTTCCAGATATTAGAAGTGATTAGACTCGAGACGCCTAAGCGGAAATGGGCCTCATCTCGCCTGGAGGGGAGAAACCTAATGAATTTTCTCGAGTTGAGGCAGGTGCTCTCGACTTACGACGGGGACCTCAGGGACCCGCTCTGGTGGCCTCAGGAAAGGCCAGTCCCCATGCGAGTTGCTCGGGGGCCTCTCGGGATTCCTCTCCCGTCGATGCCGGGGCCTAAGACCTTGTGTGGAATCGGTGCCGGAACCTGAGGATTGCTCTCCAGTGCTGACATGGATCTTGGGGTACTTCTGGAGTCTCCCCAGGGGAGTCCGTCCTCCTCTCGAGTGGGAGAATTCACGTGTGCTCTCCTCCCGAGGTGTAGCAGCAGTGTCGCGCTTCCCTTCGTGTGGATCAAGGGATCTGTGGCTTTCCCTCGAGGCTTTCCCACGAGGCTTTCCCACGAGGCTTTCCCACAGGGCTGTCCCTCGTGCCACCGTGGTGTGATTTGATCCTCGCCTTGAAAGTCAAAACAGTGCAGGAAAACAGGTTTCCCTGGAATGAACTGAGACATCTGGGGGACTCTGCGAATGGTGGCACGACCCTGGAGTTCCTCTCGCCTTTCCTGTGGAGAGTGCCTTCTCTTGAGAAGCGACGGGAACGCCGGGAATTCTTTCCCGAGCACGCAGGGAAAGGATCTCTCTTCTCGAGCTAGGAGGTGGAAACTGGGCTCCTCTGGATACGGTCGGGACTCTCGTGCTTCCTCTCGAGTGGAGACGGGTATGTCGGGGAACTTCTTGAGATGCCAGCAACGGTGTGGAGGACCCTTCGGAACTTGCAGTGTACAGGTGTGATAAGCCTCAGGACGCCTCAGCGGAAATGGGCCTGATCTCGCCTGGAGGGTAGAACCTCCTGGAGTTGATCGAGTTGTGGCAGGTGCTCTCGACTTATGACCGGGACCTCAGGGACCCGCTCTGGTGGCTTCAGGAAAGGCCATTTCCTTGCGAGTTACACGAGGGCCTGTCAGGATTCCTCTCCCGTCGATGCCGGGGCCTAAGACGTTGTGTGGAGTCAGTGCCGGAACCTGAGAATTCCTCTCCAGTGCTGACATGGATCTTGGGGTATTTCTCGAGTCTCCCCAGGGGAGTCAGTCCTCGTCTCGAGTGGGGGCATGCACGTGCGCGTTTCCTCCCGAGCTGTAGCAGCAGTGTCGTGCTTCCCTTCGCGTGGATCAAGGGATCTGTGGCTTTCCCTCGACGCTTTCCCAAGAGGCTTTTCCACGAGGCTTTCCACAGGGCTGTACCACGTGCCACCGTGGTGTGAGTCGATCCTCGGCTTGAAAGTCGACGCAGTGCAGGGAAAACAGGTTTCTCTGGAATGGACTGAGACATCTGGGGGACTCTGGGAATGGTGGCAAGACCCTGGAGTTCCTCTCACCTTTCCGGTGGAGAGCGCCTCCTCTTGAGATGCGACAGGGAACGCCGGGAATTCTTTCCCGACCACGCAGGGAAAGGATCCCTCCGCTCGAGGTATGAGGCGGAAACGGGGCTGCTCTGGATTTGGGCGGGACTTCGTGCTTCCTCTCGAGTGGAGACGGGTATGTCGGGGAACTTCTTGAGTTGCAGCAAGGGTGTGAAGGACCCTTTGGAAGTTCGAGAGGTTAGGTGTGATTAGCCTCGAGACGCCTCAGCAGAAACGGGCCTCATCTCGCCTGGAGGGGAGAACCTCCTGGATTTTCTCGAGTTGCGGCAGGTGCTCTCGACTTACGACTGGGACCTCAGGGACCCGCTCTGGTGGCCTCAGGAAAGGCCAGTCCCCATGCAGTTGCACGGGGGCCTCTCGGGATTCCTCTCCCGTCGATGCCAGGCCCTGGGACCTTGTGTGGAGTCTGCGCCGGATCCTGAGGATTCCTCTCCAGTGCTGACATGGATCTTGGGTACCTCTGGAGTCTCCCAGGGGAGTCATTCCTCTTCGCGAGTGGGGATATGCACGTGGGTTTTCCTCCCGAGCTGTAGCAGCAGTGTCACGCTTCCCTTCGCGTGGATCATGGGATCTGTGGCTTTCATTCGAGGCTTTCTCAGGAGACTTTCCCACGAGGCTGTCCCACAGGGTTGTCCACATGCCACCCGTGGTGTGAGTCGATCCTCAGAATGAAAGTCGAGGCAGTGCAGGGAAAAAAGTTTTCCGTTGGAATGGAATGAGACATCTCGGGGAGTGTGGGAACGGTGACACGAACCTGGAGTTCCTCTCCCGTTTCAAGTGGAGAGCGCCTCCTCTTGAGATGCGACGGAAACTCCGGGAATACTTTCCCGACCACGCAGGGAACAGATCCCTCCTCTAGAGCTATGAGGCGGAAAAGGGGCTCCTCTGTATGTGGGCGGGACTCTCGTCCTTCTTCTCGAGTGGAGTCGGGTATGACGGGGAACTTCTTGAGTTGCAGCAAGGGTGTGAAGGACCCTTGGGAAATTCCAGCGTTTAGGTGTGATTAGCCTCGAGGAGCCTCATCGGAAAAGGGTCTCATCTCGCCTGGTGGGGAGAACCTAATGGATTTTCTCGAGTTGCGGCAGGTGTTCTCGACTTACGACTGGGACCTCAGGGACCCGCTCTGGTGGACTCAGGAAAGGCCAGTCCCCATGCAGTTGCACGGGGGCCTCTCGGGATTCCTCTCCCGTCGATGCCGGGCCCTGGGACCTTGTGTGGAGTCTGTGTCGGATCCTGAGGATTCCTCTCCAGTGCTGACATGGATCTTGGGGTACTTCTGGAGTCTCCCCAGGGGAGTCAGTCCTCGTCTCGAGTGGGGACATGCATGTGCGCTTTCCTTCCAAGCTGTAGCAGCAGGGTCGCACCTCCCTTCTCGTGGATCAAGGGACCTGCGGCTTTCCCTCGAGGGTTTCCAACGAGGCTTTCCCACGAGGCTTCCCCATAGATCTGTCCCACGTTCAACCGTGGTGTGAGTCGATCCTCGGCTTGAAAGTGGAGGCTGTGCTGGGAAAACAGGTTTCCCTGGAATGGACTGAGAAATCTGGGGGACTCTGGGAATGTGGTAGGACCCTGGAGTTCCTCTCTCCTTTCCTGTGGAGAGCGCCTCCTCTTGAGATGCGACCGGGAACGCTGGGAATTCTTGACCGAACACGCAGGGAAAGGATCCCTCCTCTCGAGATAGGAGACGGAAACGGGGCTCCTCTGGATGTGGGCGGGACTCTCGTGCTTCCTCTCGAGTGGAGACGGGTATGTCGGGGAACTTCTTTAGTTGCAGCAAGGGTGTGAAGGACCCTTTGGAAGTTCCAGATGTTAGATGTGATTAGCCTCGAGACGCCTCTGTGGAAATGGGCCTCATCTCGCCTGGAGGGGAGAACCTCCTGGATTTTCTCGAGTTGCGCCAGGTGCTCTCGACTTACTTCGGGGACCTCAGGGACCCGCTCTGGTGGCCTCAGGAAAGGCCCGTCCCCATGCGAGTTGCTCGGGGGCCTCTCGGGATTCCTCTCCCGTCGAATCTGGGGCCTAAGACCTTGTGTGGAGTCAGTGCCAGAACCTGCGGATTCCTCTCCAGTGCTGACATGGATCTTGGGGTACTTCTGGAGTCTCCCCAGGGGAGTCAGTCCTCGTCTCGAGTGGGGGCATTCACGTGTGCTTTCCTCCCGAGCTGTAGCAGCAGTGTCCCGCTTCCCTTCGCGTGGATCAAGGGATCTGTGGTTTTCCATCGAGGCTTTCCAACGAGGCTTTCCCACGAGGCTTTCCCACAGGGCTGTCCCACGGTGCCCACCGTGGTGTGAGTCGATCCTCGACTTGAAAGTCGAAGCGGTGCAGGGAAAAGAGTTTTCCCTGGAATGGACTGAGACATCTGGGGGACTCTGGGTATGTGGCACGACCCTGGAGTTCCTCTCCCCTTTCCTCTGGAGAGCGCCTCCTCTGAGATACGGCGGGAACGCCGGGAATTCTTTCCGACCACGCAGGGAAAGGATCCCTCCTCTCGAGCTAGGAGGCGGAAACGGGGCTCCTCTGGATGTGGGCGGGACTCTCGTGCTTCCTCTCGAGTGGAGACGGGTATGTCAGGGAACTTC
>NW_017194647.1:0-20684 GCF_001704415.2 Capra hircus
AAACATCCTAGGAATGCAGGAGCTTCCGAGGAGTCAAAAGCTTTAGAATAGGACTGATTAAAAGTTTCATTTTTTGGGTCAATGCTTGCTGCCAAATTTTCATATCCTTTATTTTTAGATATAGTTGGTATATAGAAAACAAGTAGTAGACCTGGTATTAGCAACATTAGATCTTTGAGTTAAGTACCTTCTTTGTTATAACCCACTGCACCTTTGTTCTATAGAGATGTAACTTTAATGCTTTAAGGAGATGCAGATTAAAGAAAAACACTTCAGGGGAAACAAAATTAACATTCATTAAGGAAGAGAGCCAAAAAGTGGTAACAAGCCTCTTGGCCAGAAGATAATGTAAATCACCTGAGACCTTTTGTATACAAAATGATATACAGAAAGAATCTGGGTTGTGAACGCTACATTTTTGTGTTATCCATTGATCTCCATGTTTTATCAAAAGTATAAAAGGCCTTCTGAACAATAAAGGAGGAGGCCAGGGGCCGGGGGCCAGTTTCTCGGACCAGCTTCTCGAACTAGTCTCTCAGCCTGGTTTCTTGGGACTCTGGCTCCCCCCGTGTCTTTCTCTCTCTTTCTTCTTCTCTACCTTTCCTTCTCTCTGCTCTTACTTTAACTTCAGGCTGAATCTCCACCTGGAGTGCGGAGGCTCGCCAGGTCTACTTACTTGCCCCGGCTGTTAAGACCCGCACGAAAGGGAGCTTAAGGCGAGGCACCCTTAGATATTCAAGCGGGCGCCGGGGCCCAACGTAGGTGGTGCAAATTCCTTGTCTGGAATTTTATTGGCCTTCCGCGTAAACCAAGCTATTCAGCCCTCTTTCTCCACTTAATCTTCTTACTACACTATAGTTTCCTAATCTAATCTTACATTAATAAATAAACAAGTCTTTCCACTGCCAATCGCCGACCACCCTTCGAATTCCCTGGATCCACCGGGGCTGGACCCCGGCATAAGACCTTGTGTGGAGTCAGTGCTCGGAACCTGAGGATTCCTCTCCAGTGCTGACATGGATCTTGGGGTACTTCTGAAGTCTCCCCAGGGGAGTCAGTCTTCGTCGCGAGTGGGGGCATGCACGTGCGCTTTCCTCCCGAGCTGTAGCAGCAGTGTCATGCTCCCCTTCGCGTGGATCAAAGGATCTGTGGCTTTCCCACGAGGCTTTCCCTCGAGGCTTTCCCACGAGGCTTTCCCGCAAGGCTTTCCCGCAGGGCTGTCCCACGTGCCACCGTGGTGTGAGTCGATCCTCGGCTTGAAAGTCGAGGCAGTACAGGGAAAACAGGTTTCCCTGGAATGAAACTGAGACATCTGGGGGACTCTGGGAATGGTGGCACGACCCTGGAGTTCCTCTCGCCTTTCCTGTGGAGAGCGCCTCTTCTTGAGATGCCACGGGAACGCCGGGAATTCTTTCCCGACCACGCAGGGAAAGGATCCCTCCTCTCGATCTGGGAGGCGGAAACGGGGCTTCTCTGGATGAGGGCGGGACTCTCGTGATTCCTTTCGAGTGGAGACGGGTATGTCGGGGAACTTCTTGAGTTGCAGCAAGGGTGTGAAGGACCCTTTGGAAGTTCCAGAGGTTAGGTGTGATTAGCCTCGAGACGCCTCAGCGGAAATGGGCCTCATCTCGCCTGGAGGGGAGAACCTCCTGGATTTTCTCGAGTAGCGGCAGGTGCTCTCGACTTATGACGGGGACCTCAGGGACCCGCTCTGGTGGCCTCAGGAAAGGCCAGTCCCCATGCGAGTTGCTCGGGGCCTCTCGGGATTCCTCTCCCGTCGATGCCGGGGCCTAAGCCTGCCGGGAGCCAGTGTGAGGAAGCCCGCCCGTGACAAGTTTATGAGGAAGGAAGCTGACATAAGCAAGGCGTGCTCAGACTTCAGGAACCCCTCTGGAAATTTTTAAGCATGTACCCCAACAAAAATCTGCCGGTTTTTGTGCTCTGCTTTTTCACTCTTCTGACCTTTTCTGGAAAAAGTCAATTCAGGGCGTTAGTCTTCTGCATTTGAAAGAGTGTTTCAATCCAAAAACCCTCTGATGGCTTTCTAGCCTGCCTGTAGGACTCGTACAGCTGCGCTTGTGATTGTTTGAGGCCTCCTGACCGCAGGAGGCACAGGAAGCTTAAAACATCCTAGGAATGCAGGAGCTTCCGAGGAGTCAAAAGCTTTAGAATAGGACTGATTAAAAGTTTCATTTTTTGGGTCAATGCTTGCTGCCAAATTTTCATATCCTTTATTTTTAGATATAGTTGGTATATAGAAAAACAAGTAGTAGACCTGGTATTAGCAACATTAGATCTTTGAGTTAAGTACCTTCTTTGTTATAACCCACTGCACCTTTGTTCTATAGAGATGTAACTTTAATGCTTTAAGGAGATGCAGATTAAAGAAAAACACTTCAGGGGAAACAAAATTAACATTCATTAAGGAAGAGAGCCAAAAAGTGGTAACAAGCCTCTTGGCCAGAAGATAATGTAAATCACCTGAGACCTTTTGTATACAAAATGATATACAGAAAGAATCTGGGTTGTGAACGCTACATAATTTTGTGTTATCCATTGATCTCCATGTTTTATCAAAAGTATAAAAGGCCTTCTGAACAATAAAGGAGGAGGCCAGGGGCCGGGGGCCAGTTTCTCGGACCAGCTTCTCGAACTAGTCTCTCAGCCTGGTTTCTTGGGACTCTGGCTCCCCCCGTGTCTTTCTCTCTCTTTCTTCTTCTCTACCTTTCCTTCTCTCTGCTCTTTACTTTAACTTCAGGCTGAATCTCCACCTGGAGTGCGGAGGCTCGCCAGGTCTACTTACTTGCCCCGGCTGTTAAGACCCGCACGAAAGGGAGCTTAAGGCGAGGCACCCTTAGATATTCAAGCGGGCGCCGGTGGCCCAACGTAGGTGGTGCAAATTCCTTGTCTGGAATTTTATTGGCCTTCCGCGTAAACCAAGCTATTCAGCCCTCTTCCTCCACTTAATCTTCTTACTACACTATAGTTTCCTAATCTAATCTTACATTAATAAATAAACAAGTCTTTCCACGCCAACGCCGACCACCCTTCGAATTCCCTGGATCCACCGGGGCTGGACCCCGGCATAAGACCTTGTGTGGAGTCAGTGCCGGAACCTGAGGAATCCTCTCCAGTGCTGACATGGATCTTGGGGTACTTCTGAAGTCTCCCCAGGGGAGTCAGTCTTCGTCGCGAGTGGGGGCATGCACGTGCGCTTTCCTCCCGAGCTGTAGCAGCAGTGTCATGCTCCCCTTCGCGTGGATCAAAGGATCTGTGGCTTTCCCACGAGGCTTTCCCTCGAGGCTTTCCCACGAGGCTTTCCCGCAAGGCTTTCCCGCAGGGCTGTCCCACGTGCCACCGTGGTGTGAGTCGATCCTCGGCTTGAAAGTCGAGGCAGTACAGGGAAAACAGGTTTCCCTGGAATGAACTGAGACATCTGGGGGACTCTGGGAATGGTGGCACGACCCTGGAGTTCCTCTCGCCTTTCCTGTGGAGAGCGCCTCTTCTTGAGATGCCACGGGAACGCCGGGAATTCTTTCCCGACCACGCAGGGAAAGGATCCCTCCTCTCGATCTGGGAGGCGGAAACGGGGCTTCTCTGGATGAGGGCGGGACTCTCGTGATTCCTTTCGAGTGGAGACGGGTATGTCGGGGAACTTCTTGAGTTGCAGCAAGGGTGTGAAGGACCCTTTGGAAGTTCCAGAGGTTAGGTGTGATTAGCCTCGAGACGCCTCAGCGGAAATGGGCCTCATCTCGCCTGGAGGGGAGAACCTCCTGGATTTTCTCGAGTAGCGGCAGGTGCTCTCGACTTATGACGGGGACCTCAGGGACCCGCTCTGGTGGCCTCAGGAAAGGCCAGTCCCCATGCGAGTTGCTCGGGGGCCTCTCGGGATTCCTCTCCCGTCGATGCCGGGGCCTAAGCCTGCCGGGAGCCAGTGTGAGGAAGCCCGCCCGTGACAAGTTTATGAGGAAGGAAGCTGACATAAGCAAGGCGTGCTCAGACTTCAGGAACCCCTCTGGAAATTTTTAAGCATGTACCCCAACAAAAATCTGCCGGTTTTTGTGCTCTGCTTTTTCACTCTTCTGACCTTTTCTGGAAAAAGTCAATTCAGGGCGTTAGTCTTCTGCATTTGAAAGAGTGTTTCAATCCAAAAACCCTCTGATGGCTTTCTAGCCTGCCTGTAGGACTCGTACAGCTGCGCTTGTGATTGTTTGAGGCCTCCTGACCGCAGGAGGCACAGGAAGCTTAAAACATCCTAGGAATGCAGGAGCTTCCGAGGAGTCAAAAGCTTTAGAATAGGACTGATTAAAAGTTTCATTTTTTGGGTCAATGCTTGCTGCCAAATTTTCATATCCTTTATTTTTAGATATAGTTGGTATATAGAAAAACAAGTAGTAGACCTGGTATTAGCAACATTAGATCTTTGAGTTAAGTACCTTCTTTGTTATAACCCACTGCACCTTTGTTCTATAGAGATGTAACTTTAATGCTTTAAGGAGATGCAGATTAAAGAAAAACACTTCAGGGGAAACAAAATTAACATTCATTAAGGAAGAGAGCCAAAAAGTGGTAACAAGCCTCTTGGCCAGAAGATAATGTAAATCACCTGAGACCTTTTGTATACAAAATGATATACAGAAAGAATCTGGGTTGTGAACGCTACATAATTTTGTGTTATCCATTGATCTCCATGTTTTATCAAAAGTATAAAAGGCCTTCTGAACAATAAAGGAGGAGGCCAGGGGCCGGGGGCCAGATTCTCGGACCAGCTTCTCGAACTAGTCTCTCAGCCTGGTTTCTTGGGACTCTGGCTCCCCCCGTGTCTTTCTCTCTCTTTCTTCTTCTCTACCTTTCCTTCTCTCTGCTCTTTACTTTAACTTCAGGCTGAATCTCCACCTGGAGTGCGGAGGCTCGCCAGGTCTACTTACTTGCCCCGGCTGTTAAGACCCGCACGAAAGGGAGCTTAAGGCGAGGCACCCTTAGATATTCAAGCGGGCGCCGGTGGCCCAACGTAGGTGGTGCAAATTCCTTGTCTGGAATTTTATTGGCCTTCCGCGTAAACCAAGCTATTCAGCCCTCTTCCTCCACTTAATCTTCTTACTACACTATAGTTTCCTAATCTAATCTTACATTAATAAATAAACAAGTCTTTCCACGCCAACGCCGACCACCTTTCGAATTCCCTGGATCCACCGGGGCTGGACCCCGGCATAAGACCTTGTGTGGAGTCGGTGCCGGAAGCTGAGGATTCCTCTCCAGTGCTGACATGGATCTTGGGGTACTTCTGAAGTCTCCCCAGGGGAGTCAGTCTTCGTCGCGAGTGGGGGCATGCACGTGCGCTTTCCTCCCGAGCTGTAGCAGCAGTGTCACGCTTCCCTTCGCGTGGATCAAGGGATCTGTGGCTTTCCCTCGAGGCTTTCCCACGAGGCTTTCCCACAGGGCTGTCCCACGTGCCACCGTGGTGTGAGTCGATCCTCGGCTTGAAAGTTGAGGCAGTGCAGGGAAAACAGGTTTCCCTGGAATGGATTGAGACATCTGGGGGACTCTGGGAATGGTGGCACGACCCTGGAGTTCCTCTCCCCTTTCCTGTGGAGAGTGCCTCCTCTTGAGATGCGTCGGGAACGCCGGGAATTCTTTCCTGAACAGGCAGGGAAAGGATCCCTACTCTCGAGCTAGGAGGCGGAAACGGGGCTCCTCTGGATGTGGGCGGGACTCTCGTGCTTCCTCTCGAGTGGAGACGGGTATTTTGGGGATCTTCTTGAGTTGCAGCAAGGGTGTGAAGGACCCATAGGAAGTTCCAGAGGTTAGGTGTGATTAGCCTCGAGACGCCTCAGAGGAAATGGGCCTCATCTCGCCTGGAGGGGAGAACCTCCTGGATTTTCTCGAGTTGCGGCAGGTGCTCTCGACTTACGACGGGGACCTCAGGAACCCGCTCTGGTGGCCTCAGGAAAGGCCAGTCCCCATTCGTGATGCTCGGTGGTCTCTCGGGATTCCTCTCCCGTCGATGCCCGGGCCTAAGACCTTGTGTGGAGTCAGTCCCGGAACCTGAGGATTCCTCTCCAGTGCTGACATGGATCTTGGGGTACTTCTGGAGTCTCCCCAGGGGAGTCAGATCTCGTCTTGAGTGGCGGCATGCACGTTCGCTTTCCTCCCGAGCTGTAGCAGCATTTTCAAGCTTCCCTTCGAGTGGATCAAGGCATCTGTGGATTTCCCTCGAGGCTTTCCCACGAGGCTTTCTCTCGAGGCTTTCCCACAGGGCTGTCCCACGTGCCACCGTGGTGTGACTCTATCCTCGGATTGAAAGTCGAGGCAGTGCAGGGAAAACAGGTTTCCCTGGAATTGACTGAGACATCCGGGGGACTCTGGGAATGATGGCACGACCTGGAGTTCCTCTCACCTTTACTGTTTAGAGCGCCTCCTCTTGAGATGCGATGGGAATGCCAGGAATTCTTTCCCGACCAAGTAGGGAAAGGATCCCTCATCTCGAGCTACGAGCCGGAAACGGAGCTCCTCTGGATGTGGCCGGGACCCTCGTGCTTCCTCTTGAGTGGAGACGGGTATGTCGGGGAACTTCTTGAGTTGCAGCATGACTGTGAAAGACTCTTTAGAAGTTCCAGAGTTCACGTGTGATTAGCCTCGAGACACCTCAGTGGAAACGGGCCTCATCTCACCTGCAGGGGAGAACCTCCTGGATTTTACCGAGTTGCGGCAGGTGCTCTCGACTTACGACGGGGACCTCATGGACCCGCTCTGGTGACCTCAGGAAAGGCCAGTCCCCATGCGAGTTGCTAGAGGTCCTGTCGCTATTCCTCTCCCGTCGATGCCAGGGCCTAAGACCTTGTGTGGAGTCGGGGCTGGAACCTGAGGATTCCTCTCCAGCGCTGACATGCATCTTGGGGTATTTCTGGAGTCTCCCCAGGGGAGTCAGTTCTCGTCTCGAGTAGGGGCATGCACGTGCGCTTTCCTCCCGTGCTGTAGCAGCAGTGTCACGCTTCCCGTCGCGTGGATCAAGGAATCTGTGGCTTTCCCTGGAGTCTTTCCCATGAGGCTTTCCCACAAGGCTATTCCACTTGCCACCATGGTGTGAGTCGATCCTCGGCGTGAAAGTCGAACCAGTGCAGCGAAAACAGGAACCTCCTTCCCCACAGTAGGGGATACACTGTCCCCTTGGGCGGGTATCTCCAGGGCACTCGCGCTGGGGGGTTGCCCGCGGAGGTGCGGGCCTCAGGCTCCACGTGAGAAAAGCCCCAAATGGCATTAGCTGCCAGTCCAGACGCTGGCCCCTCAGGTCTCTGGCCGGAGCCTTGGGCTCCAGGCAACTCAAAGCCCTCGGGGGTGGCACTCTGGGACTGCTGTAGGGAAAGGATGCCAAGAGCCCACGGAGGAGTTGGGGAGGGGGCATGGGGGAAACGGAGGCGAGGACAGCGAGGGATCTAGGTGGAGGCGCTGGAGAGAGCGTCTGGTGTCCCGGAATGCCTCGGAGGAGCCAGCGGGGGACAGTCGAGGACCAGGGACCTGTGGAATGTGAAAAGGAGGGAAATCTCAGAGCAAGGCAGGCTGGGAAAGGGGGCGTTGGTGGCCAATTCAAAGGGACCTAGGGGCGTTTCCTGGGCGGTGAGTTCCCTTGGCACTGCTGAGGGCCCCTGATTGATCCACTCGGGGTTGAACCCACCCCCCGCTGCGAGGGAGGGCCACAAACCAAAGCCCCCGAACTACCCGCCCACCCCAACGGGGATCTTGGCGGTCCAGGGCTCAGCCGTGCCCGGGAAAAGCCCACTCGCTCCACGGGACTCCGTCCAGGGTCTCTGCTTGGAAAGAGGCCAGGGGCGGCCCCCTCCATCTACCCACCCAAACCCTATTGACGTCAGTGGTGGCGGAGACGCCTCCCGTTCTCCAGAGTCCTAAGCTGCTGGGTCCCCGCCCACTCGGCCAGCAGTCTGCAGCGTGCCCGTGTGCCTCTCCCACCATGGCTTGGTTCGGCTCCTCCAGCACCTCAAGCGGTACGTTTGCCCTCGGTCCCTGTGGTCGGATCACATCTCAGGGGATTTGTGGGTGGCCTGGGCAAGGGCTCTCGGCCAATGTGTTGACCCCCCTCCCACCCGAGAACGGCTGGGACCCATCGGCCAGGCCCCGGTTTCCGAGGCGTCAGGTGTGCCCAAATTCGGAGGGCGTGGCATCGTTCGTTCATCTTGCTCCTTTGGCACACACATGGCTTCTCCGTTCTCTTTTCTGGGAAGACAGTGTTGTTTCAGGGGGCGTGCTGCGGGGGGCGGGGGCCGGGGTTGCGGGGTGGTGGGAGCGGGTGCTGTGCTGGGATGAGGCCCTTTATCCTCACATCTTCATGTGGGAATGGGAGTCGGGGAGCTCTGTGGCCTTGCTGCCTTCAGTGGCTTCCTCTGCACAGGGGCCTAGTGGCTTCTGCCTTTTGTCAGGCGTTACGGGGTTTGGGCGTCGCTTTGGTGGCCTTGGCCTTTGCCTTGGCCTGGGCCTTGGCCTTGCCCTTGGCGTTGCCGTTGCCCTTGCCTTGGTCTTGGGCTTGACCTTGCCCTGCCCTTGAACTTGAACTTGAACTTGACCTTGACCTTGAACTTGAACTTGGGCTTGACCTTGACCTTGAACTTGAACTTGACCTTGACCTTGAACTTGAACTTCAACTTCAACTTGAACTTGACCTTGAACTTGAACTTGAACTTGACTTTGAACTTGAACTTGAACTTGACTTTGAACTTGAACTTGAACTTGACCTTGAACTTGAACTTAATCTTGACCTTGACATTGAACTTGAACTTGACCTTGAACTTGAACTTGACCTTGAACTTCAACTTGAACTTGTCCTTGACCTTGAACTTCAACTTAAACTTGAACTTGACCTTGACCTTGAACTTCACTTTGAACTTGACCTTGACCTTGACCTTAACCCTGAACTTGACCTTGACCTTGAACTTGAAGTTGACCTTGAACTTGAACTTCAACTTGATCTTGAGCTTGAACTTGAACTTGACCTTGAACTTGAACTTGACCTTGAACTTGAACTTGACCTTGACCTTGACCAACAACGGGAGACCTCGAGATTTGCTCAGAGCACCGGAGGTCCAGAAGCAGGGCCCTGTATCTCCCCTTCCCTTTGTGATCATTGCAAAGACATTCCTAGCTGATAGCGGGAGTGCCCCTGAAGAAGCAAGCAGTGGGAGTGTGTTTGACACGACTGTGTGCCTTCCTGGCCTCAGCTCCACAAGGGGCCTTTCCTCTCGATGTAGGCCCCATGTCCCCTTGGGGAGGGTGTCATGCCTCTTTTCTCCTCACTGCCAAAGGGTGGAGCCAAGCTTGCTCTGTCAGAGGTACAAAAACAGCAATTGATTGGATTTTCAAGCTCTTGCTAGGCTGCACCCTTTCAGGGCCCACTTTACTGAAACAGGTGCTCTGTGGCCCCTGGTTGGGTATGCAGGTTCACAAACAGGGTGAGATCCTGTCCAAGCCAAGAATTTTCCTGAAAGACCTAGGCTCACTAGAGCTCTCCTCCAGAGCAAAGGGGATAGAGGAGATGTATGGAGGAGTCTTTGCCTTTCCCTGTGAGTGTGGGGCTACTCCCTACGGCCCCAAGCTCAGGGATAACTGCCTCTAAGAAAGGAATGGCAAGAAGCGCTATTCTTGGAGGTTGGGACAGGGAGTTCGCAGCATGTGGGGAAAGAAAGACTTCTTCGGGGAAGAAGAGGCAACCACCGGGGGTGTGTTTGCAAGCCTCTATTTGGAAGGAACAGGTTTGCTTATACATCTCAAGACCTCCAGATCTGCTCAGAGGACTGAAGTTCCAGAGACAGGGCCATGTATCTCCCCTTCCCTTTGAGATCCTTGCAAAGACATTCCTAGCAGATCGTGGGAGTGCCCATGAAGAAGCAAGCAGCGGGAGTGTGCTTGACATCACTGGCTGCCTACCTGGGCTCAGCTCCTCAAGGGGCCTTTCTCTCCTGGTAGGCCCTATGTCCCCTTTGGGAGAGGGTGGTGCCCTCTTCCCTCCACACTGCCAAAGGGTGGAGGTGGAGCAAACTCGTTCTCTCCGAGGTAAAAAAAAAAAAAAAAACAAATTGGATGGATTTTTAAGCTCTTGCTATGCTGCACCCCTCCAGGACCCACTCGAGCAAAACAGGTGCCTGTGGCCCCTAGGTCGGGTATGCAGGTTCACACACTGGGTGGGATCCCGTCAAAGCCAAGAATTTTCCTGACAG
This sequence comes from Capra hircus, assembly GCF_001704415.2. Lineage (NCBI taxonomy): Eukaryota > Metazoa > Chordata > Mammalia > Artiodactyla > Bovidae > Capra > Capra hircus. The sequence continues at coordinate 10,224 of NW_017194647.1, forward strand.
ACCTAGGCTCACTAGAGCTCTCCTCCAGAGGAAAGGGGACAGAAAAGACGTGTGTGTGGAGGTGGCTCTGCCTTTCCAGGTCCCAATCTCAGGGATAACTGCCCCTAAGAAAGGAACTGCTGCTGCTGCTGCTGCTAAGTTGCTTCAGTCGTGTTCGACTCTGTGCGACGCCATAGACGGTAGCCCACTAGGCTCCCCCGTCCCTGGGATTCTCCAGGCAAGAACAGTAAGTGGGTTGCCATTGCCTTCTCCAATGCATGAAAGTGAAAATGAAAGTGCAGTCGCTCAGTCGCGTCCGACCCTCAGCGACCCCACGGACTGCAGCCTACCAGGCTTCTCCGTCCATAGGATTTTCTGAAAGGAACTGCAAGAAGCGCTTTTCCAGGAGGCTGGGAAAGGGAGTTCGCAGGATGTGGGGAAAGAGAGCCTCCTTCGAGGAAGAATAGGCGGCCACTTGTTTTGTGTTGCAAACCTCTATTTGGAAGGAACAGGTTAGCTTATACAAAGGGAGACCTCCAGATCTGCTCAGAGGACCAAAGTTGCAGAGGCAGGTCGGTGTATTTTCCCTTCACTTTGCGATCCTTGCAAAGACATTCCTTGCTGATAGATGATTCAGCAAGGGCCTTTGAGACTGTTGTTTTCTTTCCTAGGTTCAAAGATTCCTTCAGTTCCTAATATAGATATCCTAGAAATTATCTGACATCCGTGAAAATCTGATATGTCCTGGTCAAATGCTGTCAGTTATAATTCCAGTTATCATATTAAAGCATTTCAAGTCGCAGCAGTGACCAGATTACATTGTCAATTTCTATTTAATCAGGTTTTAACCATGTCCTCTATGGTTTCACACTGATGCCTTTGCAGAAATACTGCTACTTCAAGATATATGGAATATACATTTTTTAAGCTTACCGATAATTTGTTTGTTTGTTTGTTTGTCTTCTGGTAAGCTGGTACCAGATGGAATTTAGTCTCCTCTCTAGGTTAAGAGAACAAAGTTTTCTTAGAATGCAATTTTTGATAACAGACTATGGATTTCTTTACCTTTCATTGATTTATAATTGTTTTCATCATCTGTTTTTTTACTTCGGTAAAGTAAATAAGCCTTATTTAAGATTTTGGTACATGTAGGATGGACTAAGCTTTCCCCACTCTTGCAAGTTCCCTTAACCCTTCAGATTCTTCTCGTGGGACCAAGATCTCACTTTCCTCCAGAGGGACAATCCAAGCTTTTTATTAGTTGATCTGCCCCTGACATCAGAGTCCATTTGAGCACGAGTTGGCCTATAATTTAGGCATGAAACTATGACTACATAAAGAAAAGGTGACTTTATGATTCAGGGATGGCCATGATATGCCTTGCACTTCAGAGAAAATGGGTTAAAATGATTTTTTTTTCTTCAAAACTGCACAGCCAGTTCTTTCAGCATATGCAATTGAAAACATCTAGTCATTAGGTCAGTTTTCATTCCAATCCCAAAGAAAGGCAATGACAAAGAATATTCAAGCTGCTGCACAATTGCACTCATCTCACACACTAGTAAAGTAATGCTCAAAATTCTCCAAGTTCACATGAACTGTGAACTTCCAAATGTTCAAGAGGGATTTAAAACATGCAGAGAAACCAGAGATCAAACTGCCAACATCCACTGGATCATTGAAAAAGCAAGAGAGTTCCAGAAAAAAAGACATCTATTTCTGCTTTATTGACTATGCCAAAGCCTTTGACTGTGTGGATCACAATAAACTGGGAAAAATTCTGAAAGAGATGGGAATACCAGACCACCTGACCTGTCTCTTGAGAAACCTGTATGCAGGTCAGGAAGAAACAGTTCGAACTGGACATGGAACAACAGACTGGTTCTAACTAGGAAAAGGAATATGTCAAGGCTCTATATTGTCACCCTGCTTATTTAACTTATATGCAAACTACATCATGAGAAACACTGGGCTGGAGGAAGCACATGCTGGAATCCAGATTGCTGGGAGAAATATCAATAATCTCAGATATGCAGATGACACCACCCTTATGGCAGAAAGTGAAGAAGAACTAAAGAGTCTCCAGATGAAAGTGAAAGAGGAGAGTGAAAAAGTTAGCTTAAAGCTCAGCATTCAGAAAACTAAAATCATTGCATCCAGTCTCATCACTTCATGGCAAATAGATGGGAAAACAGAGGTCAGGAGTTCCAGAGGTCAAGTGTGATTAGCCTCGAGACACCTCAGTGGAAACGGGCCTCATCTCGCCTGCAGGGGAGAACCTCCTGGATTTTACCGAGTTGCGGCAGGTGCTCTTGACTTACGACGGGGACCTCATGGACCCACTCTGGTGACCTCAGGAAAGGCCAGTCCCCATGCGAGTTGCTAGAGGGTCTGTCGCTGTTCCTCTCCCGTCGATGCCAGGGCCTAAGACCTTCTGTGGAGTCGGGGCCGGAACCTGAGGATTCCTCTCCAGGGCTGACATGCATCTTGGGGTATTTCTGGATTCTCCCCAGGGGAGTCAGTTCTCGTGTCGAGTAGGGGCATGCACGTGCGCTTTCCTCCCTTGCTGTAGCAGCAGTGTCACGCTTCCCGTCGCGTGGATCAAGGGATCTGTGGCTTTCCCTCGAGGCTGTCCCACGAGGCTTTCCCACAGGGCTGTCCCACGTGTCACCGTGGTGTGAGTCGATCCTCGGCATGAAAGTCGAGGCAGTGCTGGGAAAACAGGTTTCCCTGGAATGGACTGAGACATCTGGGGGACTCGTTGAATGGTGGCACGACCCTGGAGTTCCTCTCGCCTTTCCTATGGAGAGCGCCTCCACTTGAGATGCGTCGGGAACGCCGGGAATTTTTTCCCGACCACGCAGGGAAAGGATCCCTCCTCTCGAGCTAGGAGGCAGAAACGGGGCCCCTCTGGATGAGGGCGGGGCACTCGTGCTTCCTCTCGAGTGGAGACGGGTATGTCGGGGAACTTCTTGAGTTGCAGCAAGGTTGTGAAAGACCCCTTGGAAGTTCCAGAGGTAGATGTGATTAGCCTCGAGACGCCTCAGCGGAAATGGGCCTCGTCTCGCCTGGAGGGGAGAACCTCCTGGATTTTCTCGAGTTGCGGCAGGTGCTCTCGACTTACGACGGGGACCTCAGGACCAGACTGGTGGCTTCAAGAAAGGCCAGTCCCCATGTGCGTTGCTCGGGGGCCTCTTGGGATTACTCTCCTGTCGATGCCGGGGCCTAAGACCTTGTGTGGAGTCGGTGACGGAACCTGAGGATTCCTCTCCAGTGCTGACATGGATCTTGGGGTACTTCTGGAGTCTCCCAGGGGAGTCAGTCCTCGTCTCGAGTGGGGGCATGCACGTGCGCTTTCCTCCCGAGCTGTAGCAACAGTGTCACGCTTCCCTTTGCGTGGATCATGCGATCTGTGGCTTTCCCTCGAGGCTTTCCCATGAGGCTTTCCCACGAGGCTTTCCCACAGGGCTGTCCCACGTGCCACCGTGGTGTGAGTAAATCCTCGGCTTGAAAGTCGAGGCAGTGCAAGGAAAACAGGTTTCCCTGGAATGGACTGAGACATCTGGGGGACTCTGGGAAAGGTGGCACGACCCTGGAGTTCCTCTCGCCCTCCTGTGGAGAGCGCCTCCTCTTGAAATGCGACGGGAACGCCGGGAATTCTTTCCCGTCCACGCAGGGAAAGGATTCCTCCTCTCGAGCTAGGAGGCGGAAACGGGGCTCCTCTGGATGTGGGCAGAACTCTCGTGCTTCCTCTCGAGTGGACACGGGTATGTCGGGGAATTTCCTGAGTTGCAGCAAGGGTGTGAAGGACCCTTTGGAAGTTCCAGAGGTTAGGTGTGATTAGCCTCGAGATGCCTCAGCGGAAATGGGCCTCATCTCGCCTGGAGGGGAGAACCTCCTGGATTTTCTCCAGTTGCGGCAGGTGTTCTCGACTTACGACGGGAACCTCAGGGACCCGCTCTGGTGGCCTCAGGAAAGGCCAGTCCCCATGCGAGTTGCTCGGGGGCCTCTTGGGATTCCTCTCCCTTCGATGCCAGGGCCTAAGACCTTGTGTGGAGTCGGTACCGAAACCTGAGGATTCGTCTCCAGTGCTGACATGGATCTTGGGGTACTTCTGCAGTCTCCCCAGGGGAGTCAGTCCTTGTCTCGAGTGGGGGCATGCACGTGCGCTTTCCTCCCGAGCTGTAGCAGCAGTTTCGCGCTTCCCCTGGCGTGGATCAAGGGATCTGTGGCTTTCCCTCGAGGCTTTCCCTTGAGGTTTTCCCACGAGGCTTTCCCACGAGGCTTTCCCACAGGGCTGTCTCACGTGCCACCGTGGTGTGAGTCAATCCTCCTCTTGAAAGTCGAGGCAGTGCAGGGAAAACAGGTTTCCCTGGAATGGACTGAGATATCTGGGGGTCTCTGGGAATGGTGGCATGAACCTGGAAATCCTCTCGCCTTTCATGTGGAGAGCGCCTCCGCTTGAGATGCGACGGGAACGCAGGGAATTCTATCCCGAACTCGCAGGGAAAGGATCCCTCCTCTCGAGCTAGGAGGCGGAAACGGGGCTCCTCAGGATGTGGGGGGAACTTTCGTGCTTCCTCTCGAGTGGAGACTGGTATGTCGGGGAACTTCTTGAGTTGCAGCAGGGTGTGAAGGACCTTCTGGAGTCTCTCCAGGGGAGTCAGTCCTCGTCTCGAGTGGGGGCACGCACGTGCGCTTTCCTCCCGAGCTGTAGCAGCAGTGGCGCTCTTCCCTTCGCGTGGATCAAGGGATCTGTGGCTTTCAATTGAGGCTTTCCCACGAGCCTTTCCCAGGAGGCTTTCTCACAGGGCTCTCCCACCTGCCACCGTGGTATGAGTCGATCCTCGGCTGGAAAGTCGAGGCAGTGCACGGAAAACAGGTTTCCCTGGAATGGACTGAGACATCTGGGGGACTCTGGGAATGGTGGCACGACCCTGGAGTTCCTCTCGCCTTTCCTGTGGAGAGCGCCTCCTCTTGAGATGCGACGGGAACGCGGGAATTCTTTCCCGACCACGCAGGGAAAGGATCCCTCCTCTCGACCTAGAAGCCGGAAACGGGGCTACTCTGGATGTGGGCAGAACTCTCGTGCTTCCACTAGAGTGGAGACGGGTATGTCGGGGAACTTCTTGATTTGCAGCAAGGGTGTGGATGACTCTTTGGAAGTTCTAAAGGTTAGGTGTGATTAGCCTCGAGACGCCTCAGCGGAAATGGGCCTCATTTCGCCTAGACGGGGGAACCTCCTGGATTTTCTCGAGTTGCAGCAGGTGCTCTCGACTTATGTCGGGGACCTCAGGGACCTGCTCTGGTGGCCTCAGGAAAGGCCAGTCCCCAAGCAAGTTGCTCGGGGGCCTCTAGAGATTCCTCTCCCGTCGATGCCGGGGCCTAAGACCCTGTGTGGAGTCGGTGCCGGAACCTGAGGATTGCTCTCCAGTGCTGATATCGATATTGGGGTACTTCTGGAGTCTCCCCAGGGGAGTCAGTCCTCGTCTCGAGTGGGGGCATGCACCTGCTCTTTCCTCCCGAGCTGTAGCAGCAGTGTCACGCTTCCCGTCGCGTGGATCATGGGATCAGCGACTTTCCCTCGAGGCTTTCCCATGAGGCTTTCCCAAGAGGCTTACCCACAGGGCTGTTCCACGTGCCACCGTGGTGTGAGTCGATCCTCGGTTTGAAAGTCGAGGCAGTGCAGGGAAAACAGCTTACCCTGGCATGGACTGAGACATTTGCGGGACACTGGGAATGGTCGCACTACCCTGGAGTTCCTCTCGCCTTTCCTGTGGGAGTGCCTCCTCTTTAGATGCGACGGGAACGCCGGGAATTCTTTCCCGATCACGCAGGGAAAGGATCCCTCCTCTCCAGCTATGAGGCGGAATCGGGGCTCCTCTGGATGTGGGCGGGACTCTGGTGCTTCCTCTCGAGTGGAGACGGGTATGTCGGGGAACTTCTTGAGTTGCAGCAAGGGTGTGAAGGACCCTTTGGAAGTTCCAGGTGTTAGATGTGTTTAGCCTCGAGACGCCTCAGCGGAAATGGGCCTCATCTCGCCTGGAGGGGAGAACCTCCTGGATTTTGTCGAGTTTCGGCAGGTGCTCTCGACCTACGACGGGGACCTCAGGGACCCGCTCTGCTGGCCTCAGGAAAGGCCAGTCCCCATCCGAGTTGCTCGCGGGCCTCTCGGGATTCCTCTCCCGTCGATGCCGGGGCCTAAGATCTTTTGTGGAGTGGGTGCCGGAACCTGAGGATTCCTCTCCAGTGCTGACATGGATCTTGGGTACTTCTGGAGTCTCCCCAGGGGAGTCAGTCCTCGTGTCGAGTGGGGGCATGCACGTGCGCTTTCCTCCCGAGCTGTAGCAGCAGTGACGCGCTTCCCTTCGCGTGGATCAAGGGATCTGTGGCTTTCCCTCGAGGCTTTCCCACTAGGCTTTCCCACAGGGCTGTCCCACGTGCCACCGTGGTGTGAGTCGATCCTCGGCTTGAAAGTCGAGGCAGTGCAGGGAAAACAGGTTTCCCTGGAATGGACTGAGACATCTGGGCGACTCGGAATGGTGGCACGACCCTGGAGTCCTCTGCCTTTCCTGTGGAGAGCACCTCCTTTTGAGATGCGACGGAAACGCTTGGAATTCTTTCCCGACCACGCAGGGAAAGGAACCCTCCTCTCGAGCTAGGAGGGGGAAACGGGGTTCCTCTGGATGTGGGCGGGACTCTCGTGCTTCCTCTCGAGTGGAGACGAGTATGTCGGGGAACTTCTTGATTTGCAGCAAGGGTGTGAAGGACCCTTTGGAAGTTCCAGGTGTTAGATGTGTTTAGCCTCGAGACACCTCAGCGGAAATGGGCCTCATCTCGCCTGGAGGGGAGAACCTCCTGGATTTTCTCGATTTATGGCAGGTGCTCTCGACTTACGATGGGGACCTCAGGGACCCGCTCTGGTGGCCTCAGGAAAGGCCAGTCCCCATGCGAGTTGCTCGGGGGCCTCTCGGGATTCCTCTCCCGTCGATGCTGGGGCCTAAGACCTTGTGTGGAGTCGGTGCCGGAACTTGAGCATTCCTCTCCAGTGCTGACATGGATTTTGGGGTACTTCTGGAGTCTCTCCAGTGGAGTCAGTCCTCGTCTTGAGTGGGGGCATGCACATGCGCTTTCCTCCCGAGCTGTAGCAGCGGTGTTACGCTTCCCTTCGCGTGGATCAAGGGATCTGTGGCTTTCCCTCGAGGCTTTCCCACGAGGCTTTCACACGAGGCGTTCCCACGAGGCTTTCCCAAAGGGCTGTCCTACATGCCACCGTGGTGTGAGTCGATCCTCGGCGTGAAAGTCGAACCAGTGCAGGGAAAACAGGAACCTCCTTCCCCACAGTAGGTGGTACACTGTCCCCTTGGGTGGGTATCTCCAGGGCACTCGCGCTGGTGGTTTGCCCGCGGAGGTGCGGGCCTCAGGCTCCATGTGAGAAAAGCCCCAAATGGCATTAGCTGCCAGTCCAGACGCTGGCCCCTCAGGTCTCTGGCCGGAGCCTTGGGCTCCAGGCAACTCAAAGCCCTCGGTGTTGGCACTCTGTGACTGCTGTAGTGAAAGGACGCCAAGAGCCCACGGAGGAGTTGGGGAGGGGGCATGGGGGAAACGGAGGCGAGGACAGCGAGGGATCTAGGTGGAGGCGCTGGAGAGAGCGTCTGGTGTCCCGGAATGCCTCGGAGGAGCCAGCGGGGGACAGTCGAGGCCCAGGGACCTGTGGAATGTGAAAAGGCGGGAAATCCCAGAGCAAGGCAGGCTGGGAAAGGGGGCATTGGTGGCCAATTCAAAGGGACCTTGGGGCGTTTCCTGGGCGGTAAGCTCCCTTGGCACTGCTGAGGGCCCCTGATTGATCCACCCGGGGTTGATCCCACCCCCCGCTGCGAGGGAGGGCCACAAACCAAAGCCCGCGAACTGCCCGCCCACCCCAACGGGGATCGTGGCGGTCCAGGGCACAGCTGTGCCCGGGAAAAGCCCACTCGCTCCACGGGACTCCGTCCAGGGTCTCTGCTTGGAACGAGGCCAGGGGCAGCCCCCTCCATCTACCCACCCAAACCCTATTGACGTCAATGGTGGCGGAGACGCCTCCCGTTCTCCAGAGTCCTAAGCTGCTGGGTCCCCGCCCACTCGGCCAGCAGTCTGCAGCGTGCCCGTGTGCCTCTCCCACCATGGCTTCGTCAGACTCCTCCAGCACCTCAAGCGGTACGTTTGCCCTCGGTCCCTGTGGTCGGATCACATCTCAGGGGATTTGCGGGTGGCCTGGGCAAGGGCTCTCGGCCAATGTGTTGACCCCCCTCCCACCCGAGAACGGCTGGGACCCATCGGCCAGGCCCGGGGTTCCGAGGCGTCAGGTGTGCCCAAAGTTGGAGGGCGTGGCATCGTTCGTTCATCTTGCTCCTTTGGCACACACATGGCTTCTCCGTTCTCTTTTCTGGGAAGGCAGTGTTGTTTCAGGGTGCGTCCTGCAGGGGGGCGGGGGCCGGGGTTGCGGGGTGGTGGGAGCGGGTGCTGTGCTGGGATGAGGCCCTTTATCCTCACATCTTCCTGTGGGAATGGGAGTCGGGGAGCTCTGTGGCCTTGCTGCCTTCACTGGCTTCCTCTGCACAGGGGCCTAGTGGCTTCTGCCTTTTGTCAGGCGTTACGGAGTTTGGGCTTCGCTTTGGTGGCCTTGGCCTTTGCCTTGGCCTGGGCCTTGGCCTTGCCCTTGGCGGTGCCCTTGCCCTTGCCTTGGTCTTGGGCTTGGCCTTGCCCTGCCCTTGAACTTGAACCTTGACCTTGACCTTGAACTTGAACCTTGACCTTGACTTTGAACTTGAAATTGGCCTTGACCTTGACCTTGAACTTGAACTTGACCTTCACCTTGAACTTGAACTTCAAAACTTGAACTTGAACTTGAACTTGAACTTGAACTTGACGTTGAACTTGAACTTGAACTTGATCTTGACGACTTGAACTTGAACTTGACTTGAACCTTGTACTTGAACTTGACCTTGAAATCAACTGAACTTGAACTTCAACTTGAACTTGAACTTGACCTTGACCTTGACCTTGAACTTGAACTTCAACTTGAACTTGAACTTCAACTTGAACTTGAACTTCACCTTGACCTTGAACTTGAACTTCAACTTGAACTTGAACTTCAACTTGAACTTGAACTTGACCTTGACCTTGAACTTGAACTGACCTTGACCTTGAACTTCAACTTGAATTTGACCTTGACCTTGAACTTCAACTTGATCTTGAACTTGACCTTGACCTTGAACTTGACCTTGACCTTGACCAACAACGGGAGACCTCGAGATTTGCTCAGAGCATCGGAGGTCCTGAAGCAGGGCCCTGTATCTCCCCTTCCCTTTGTGATCATTGCAAAGACATTCCTAGCTGATAGCGGGATGTGCCCCTGAAGAAGCAAGCAGTGGGAGTGTGTTTGACACGACTGTGTGCCTTCCTGGCCTCATCTCCACAAGGGGCCTTTCCTCTCGAATAGGCCCCATGTCCCCTTGGGGAGGGTGTCATGCCTCTTTTCTCCTCACTGCCAAAGGGTGGAGCCAAGCTCGCTCTGTCAGAGGTACAAAAACAGCAATTGAATGGGATTTTCAAGCTCTTGCTAGGCTGCACCCTTTCAGGGCCCACTTTACTGAAACAGGTGCTCTGTGGCCCCTGGTTGGATATGCAGGTTCACAAACAGGGGGAGAGATCCTGTCCAAGCCAAGAATTTTCCTGAAAGACCTAGGCTCACTAGAGCTCTCCTCCAGAGCAAAGGGGATAGAGGAGATGTATGGAGGAGTCTTTGCCTTTCCCTGTGAGTGTGGGGCTACTCCCTACGGCCCCAAGCTCAGGGATAACTGCCTCTAAGAAAGGAATGGCAAGAAGCGCTATTCTTGGAGGTTGGGACAGGGAGTTCGCAGCATGTGGGGAAAGAAAGACTTCTTCGGGGAAGAAGAGGCAACCACCGGGGGTGTGTTTGCAAGCCTCTATTTGGAAGGAACAGGTTTGCTTATACAACTCAAGACCTCCAGATCTGCTCAGAGGACTGAAGTTCCAGAGACAGGGCCATGTATCTCCCCTTCCCTTTGAGATCCTTGCAAAGACATTCCTAGCAGATCATGGGAGTGCCCATGAAGAAGCAAGCAGCGGGAGTGTGCTTGACATCACTGGCTGCCTACCTGGGCTCAGGTTCTCAAGGGGCCTTTCTCTCCTGGTAGGCCCTATGTCCCCTTTGGGAGAGGGTGGTGCCCTCTTCCCTCCACACTGCCAAAGGGTGGAGGTGGAGCAAACTCGTTCTCTCCGAGGTAAAAAAAAAAAGACAAATTGGATGGATTTTTAAGCTCTTGCTATGCTGCACCCCTCCAGGACCCACTCGAGCAAAACAGGTGCCCTGTGGCCCCTAGGTCGGGTATGCAGGTTCACACACACTGTGTGATCCCGTCAAAGCCAAGAATTTTCCTGACAGACCTAGGAAAGGGACAGAAAAGACGTGTGTGTGGA
>NW_017194648.1:0-9240 GCF_001704415.2 Capra hircus
TCCCCATGCGAGTTGCTCGGGGCCTCTCCGGATTCCTCTCCCCATCGATGCCGGGGCCTAAGAACTTGTGTGGAGTCGGTGCCGGAACCTGAGGATTCCTCTCCAGTGCTGACATGGATCTTGGGGTACTTCTGGAGTCTCCCAGGGGAGTCAGTCCTCGTCTCGAGTGGGGGCATGCACGTGCGCTTTCCTCCGAGCTGTAGCAGCAGTGTCACGCTTCCCTTCTCGTGGATCAAGGGATCTGTGGCTTTCCCTTGAGGCTTTCCCGAGGCTTTCCCTTTCCCACAGGGCTGTCCCACGTGCCACCGTGGTGTGAGTCGATCCTCGGCTTGAAAGTCGAGGCAGTGCAGGGAAAACAGGTTTCCCTGGAATGGACTGAGACATCTGGGGGACTCTGGGAATGGTGGCACGACCCTGGAGTTCCTCTCGCCTTTCCTGTGGAGAGCGCCTCCTCTTGAGATGCGACGGAACGCCGGGAATTCTTTCCCGACACGCAGGGAAAGGATCCCTCCTCTCGAGCTAGGAGGCGGAAACGGGGCTCCTCTGGATGTGGGCGGACTCTCGTGCTTCCTAGAGTGAGACGGGGTATGTCGGGAACTTCTTGAGTTGCAGCAAGGGTGTGAAGGACCCTTTGGAAGTTCCAGAGGTTAGGTGTGATTAGCCTCGAGACCTCAGCGAAATGGCCTCATCTCGCCTGGAGGGGAGAACCTCCTGGATTTTCTCGAGTTGCAGGTGCTCTCGACTTACGACGGGGACCTCAGGGACCCGCTCTGGTGGCCTCAGGAAAGGCCAGTCCCCATGCGAGTTGCTCGGGGGCTGCCGGGGTCCAGCCCCGGTGGATCCAGGGAAACTCGAAGGGTGGACGGCGTTGGCGTGGAAAGACTTGTTTGTTTATTAATGTAAGATTAGATTAAGAAACTATAGTGTAGTAAGAAGGTTAAGTGGAGGAAGAGGGCTGAATAGCTTGGTTTACGCGGAAGGCCAATAAAATTCCAGACAAGGAATTTGCACCATCTACGTTGGGCCACCGGCGCCCGCTTGAATATCTAAGGGTGCCTCGCCTTAAGCTCCCTTTCGTGCGGGTCTTAACAGCCGGGGCAAGTAAGTAGACCTGGCGAGCCTCCGCGCCCCAGATGGAGATTCAGCCTGAAGTTAAAGTAAAGAGCAGAGAGAGGAAGGGGAGAGAAGAAGAGAGAGAGAGAGACATGGGGGAGCCAGAGTCCCAAGAAACCAGGCCGAGAGACTAGTTCGAGAAACTGGTCCGAGAAACTGGCCCCCGGCCCCTGGCCCCCATCCTTTATTGTTCAGAAGGCCTTTTATACTTTTGATAAAACATGGAGATCAATGGGTAACACAGAATTATGTAGCGTTCGCAGCCCAGACTCTTTCTATACATCATTTTGTATACAAAAGGTCTCAGGTGATTTACATTATCTTCTGGCCAAGAAGCTTGTTAACACTTTTTATCTCTCTTCCTTAATGAATGTTGATTTTGTTTCCCCTGAAGTGTTTTTCTTTAATTTGCATCTCCTTAAAGCATTAAAGTTACATCTCTATAGAACAAAGGTGCAGTGGGATATAACAAAGAAGGTACTTAACTCGAAGATCTAATGTTGCTAATACCAGGTCTACTACTTGTTTTTCTATATACCAACTATATCTAAAAATAAAGGATATGAAAATTTGGCAGCAAGCATTGACCCAAAAAATGAAACCTTTAATCAGTCCTATTCTAAAGATTTTGACTCCTCGGAAGCCCTACATTCCTAGGATGTTTTAAGCTTCCTGTGCCTCCTGCGGTCAGGAGGCCTCAAACAATCACATGCGCAGCTGAGTCCTGCAGGCAGGCTAGAAAGCCATCGGAGGGGTTTTTGGATTGAAACACTCTTTCAAATGCAGAAGACTAAAGCCCTGAATTGACTTTTTCCAGAAAATGTCAGAAGAGTGGAAAAGCAGAGCACAAAAGCCGGCAGATTTTTGTTGGGGTACATGCTTAGGAATTTCCAGAGGGGTCCCTGAAGTCTGAGCACGCCTTGCGTATGTCAGCTTCCTTCCTCATGACCTTGTCACGGGCGGGGATTCCTCACACTGGCTCCCGGCATCTCACCCTTTTTAATTTTAAATAATTAATTATTTATGTTTAAAATCAGGTGCAGTTCGGTCGCGAGATTCCGAATGCTCTGCCGAAGAATCTAGACAGTACAGTGAAGTATGATTATGAGGAGCAAGATTATAAACAGTAGACAGAATAGTCTTTCCAGAAATGAAGTTAGAGAAAGTGTGGGAAAAGTCATTGGCTTCTCCTGCGGTGGTAAAATCTAATCGGGAGTGTTCCAAGGTCTGAATCTGGTTATGCAGTTTCCCTAAGTCTAAACTAATATCTGAGCTGTTCCAAAACACCTAAAACTTGATTTTTTAACATATTGGGCATTTACACTTGTTGAGTCAATGACCGCTGCCATAGTAACAATAACAGTTATTGTAACACAGCAAGAACATAATTATCATATCAATAAGTTGTTACAGTTACAGGACATCTTTAAAACCACAAAAGAGCAGACATTACTTTGAGGAGTTAAACAAGATGAAAACATCCATGGTTCACAAGTCGCTACATTAGGTACGTTAAGTTTTCTGGAATCATTGGTGAAAAGAACATAAGGAGAGGATAGACAAGCCAAAATAGAGTAAATAGAGTCATTTTCTGGTTGGAGTTTGCGCTGCAGCAGCTGTTAGTCCCGCCGGGATCTTGATGTTTCTTTTGCCTCTTCTGCCGGTGGGAGCAGCGGCCTTTACCCCGCCCTCTGACACTGGCGCTGTTACGGGGCTGCGAGTGCGGTGCACTGGGTTCCGTCAGTCAGGCTGGCCCCGCCCACAGCTTTTGGTGTGCCGCTGTTTCCCACGGCGGTGGCGGCAGAGAAGTTCCCTTTTTCTTTTGTGGCGAATCAGTCTGTCCGGGATCTAAATTGACGAATCTGCACCCTGTGGAAAAAATATAAACACTTCCTCGACCCGCAGTAAATTTTGGGTCGGGATCTTTTTGTTATCTGGAGGAGATCTTTTTGCTTTACTAATGGCTTTTTATTTTACTGTTTCAAACGAATCAGCATTCAACTTATTACAAAGAGAACATGTTGTAAAATCTGATGGGGGAAAACTATACTTAATTTCTCCTTTTTTAATTTTTGAATTAACAAAGCATGTGAGGGTAAATGATGCAAGATCTGATCACAAGAATTTTGTATAGCAATCTGCCAATCATCAAACATTTGAAAAGCATCAAGTTGTTCTCTGTTATATGGAAGTACAATTTTTGATGGTTCTTTACTAAACAATTTAATAAATCAGTATACTTGAGTTAATCTTTTTAATTAATATGTCAGTAATTTTTTTTAGACAGAGGCCATTGTTCCACCAAGTTGGGATAAGATAAAACTATTTTTTGGGGGGTCATTAGATGGAACCAATGGGCCTTTTTGTCACAAGCATCCTGTAGGTATACATTTTGTGGCAAGAATAATTTAATCTTTTTTGGCAATATTAATTTTAATTACTGATCATTTAAAGCCTCATTTACTTTAACAAAAGCCAGCTCTGTCTCACTAGTCAACCTTTTTTTTAGAACTGGGATTAGGATTGTTTTTTTTCAGCAATCAAACAAAAGGCTTTAAATCTACAGAAGTCAGTTTTAAATGTGGGCATATCCAATTAATATCACCTAATAATTTTTGGAAATCATTTAAAGTTAGTAAACAATCTCTCAGCAGCCTTAAAGGGACATTATCAGTTTTAAAACTTTTGGCAGACCTAAATATAAGAAGCAAGAAAAGAGGTGTTACACAATATCTTTATAAGCTTTTGTAATGATCTTTTTATAACCCAAATCTGGTCTATATAGCCTTTTAGATGACAAGTAACCATTTAATCTTAGCTTGAATAGTTCCAGCAACGGGGAGCTCACTATTCACCAAGGTTTTAAACTCTCTCTCACCTCTTATTTTATAGCATTTTTATCTGTATACCACCTTTTGTAATCCCACCAACTCCTTTTCAGTAGTATATGTTGGCCAGGAGCTGCACTAGCCTCTCAGCAATGTAAGAAACGTCTTGTCTATTGTCTAACAGCCATGACATTTTATATCTTTAAAAAATCTTTTAAAGGCCTAGAAGCTGCAATTTTTTGCACCCAAAAAGCTAGATCTAGATCCTCTGGGGCTTTTTTTGTCTGGTTTTTCTGTTTGGTAATAAGGTAAAAGCAAAAGCTGTGTTTTTTTTTTTTATTAATTGCACAGTTTTAGCAGGTGGCGAGATCAAAACTTCAATTTTTTCAGTATAATCAGAATTTACTACACAAGACACTACCGAAATTTCTTGAAAAGAAAGCAAGCTATCCCCAGCAAGTCTTACAATGTCCTCAGGCAGGGGACTAGCCACTGGAATCTGAGTCAGGAGTTATTATTATTAAGGTGGTGGAACTGAGGTCCAGGCCTGAGCTACCTGGGGTTGTTTGGTACGGCTTGTTATCTCTGTTTAGCAGGACATTTTGGCAAAAAATGTTCTATTTGGCCTCAAGAGAAACATTTTGCATTTGTAAAGTCCTTTTTATTACGAATATTTTTCTTTTTTTTTTTTTTTTTTTTTTTTTTTTTTTTTTTTTTTTTGGGTGAGGCCCCTCCTGAGGGGATTTTATGCAAGGAGCAAGCTCTGTTTTAAAAGCTCTTTTGCTCAAAAATATTGTCACTATCGTTTTTAAACTTAAGCAATGTTCTGGGAGGCTTTGGATATAAAGTGGGGAGTTCTTAAGCCCTGGGGAGGCGCAAGCAGAGGTTGCAGTGGTCGCCTTAAATAAGATAACTTTTTTAAAGGTTTGGTTTGTGTAGAGGGGGAGGGGGCTCTCCAGGGCGCTCGGCCGCTGCGTCCTGTAAGCACCCTCCTTCCTCGGGAGGAAGAGTAGTCTCTCTCCTTTTGTTTGCCAATGGCAGAAAATACGATCTGCATAGAAGGTGGAGACCCACTACCATTTACCGCTATAGCCTCTCCCATAGGCTATCTAACAGCCTCATGACAGGGGTCCAGAACATTTGTAATCATATTTTACAGAGCAAAAGCATTTACAGGCCCATGCAAAGTATAGTAAGTTTTTAGCTGTTTTGTTAGCTTCACCCAAGTATCTAAATCCCTTTTTTGGAAACCAAGGACATTGCTCTGTAACAGTAGCCTTTTAATCTTTGTTTTTTTTTGTTTAACAGTTACAAAATTACTTGTATAAAGAGGTGTCATTGTTTTGAGTCATTGTTACCCATGTCAGAAAATTAAGAGTTATAGAAAAGTCTGCCTTGACAAAAAGGTTTTACCTTAGCCAAGGGGGTTTTGTTTTAAACCCTAAGATAGCAGGTTTCTTTTCAACCTCTAGAGCACCAGGTTTTCTTAAACCCTTGAACACTTCCCACTCCTCCTCACCCTGTCTATCCTACAGGGGGGTCCGCGGCACCCTGAGTGGGGTCCTAGCCGTCCCGAACACTCAACACTGGGGGAGTACCCGAAAGTACTCCGGGGGAGTGATTAAGTCACTCCGGGGGGAGCAACAGAGAGTGCTCCGGGGGGAGCAACAGAGAGTGCTCCGGGGGGAGCAGCAGAGAGTGCTCCGGGGGAGCTTTTGCTCCGAGGAACCTACCTTCGAATAGCCTGTTCCGGGCGCCACTTGCCGGGGTCCAGCCCCGGTGGATCCAGGGAATTCGAAGGGTGGACGGCGTTGGCGTGGAAAGACTTGTTTGTTTATTAATGTAAGATTAGATTAAGAAACTATAGTGTAGTAAGAAGGTTAAGTGGAGGAAGAGGGCTGAATAGCTTGGTTTACGCGCGGAAGGCCAATAAAATTCCAGACAAGGAATTTGCACCATCTACGTTGGGCCACCGGCGCCCGCTTGAATATCTAAGGGTGCCTCGCCTTAAGCTCCCTTTCGTGCGGGTCTTAACAGCCGGGGCAAGTAAGTAGACCTGGCGAGCCTCCGCGCCCCAGATGGAGATTCAGCCTGAAGTTAAAGTAAAGAGCAGAGAGAGGGAAGGGGAGAGAAGAGGAGAGAGAGAGACATGGGGGAGCCAGAGTCCCAAGAAACCAGGCCGAGAGACTAGTTCGAGAAACTGGTCCGAGAAACTGGCCCCCGGCCCCTGGCCCCCATCCTTTATTGTTCAGAAGGCCTTTTATACTTTTGATAAAACATGGAGATCAATGGGTAACACAGAATTATGTAGCGTTCGCAGCCCAGACTCTTTCTATACATCATTTTGTATACAAAAGGTCTCAGGTGATTTACATTATCTTCTGGCCAAGAAGCTTGTTAACACTTTTTATCTCTCTTCCTTAATGAATGTTGATTTTGTTTCCCCTGAAGTGTTTTTCTTTAATTTGCATCTCCTTAAAGCATTAAAGTTACATCTCTATAGAACAAAGGTGCAGTGGGATATAACAAAGAAGGTACTTAACTCGAAGATCTAATGTTGCTAATACCAGGTCTACTACTTGTTTTTCTATATACCAACTATATCTAAAAATAAAGGATATGAAAATTTGGCAGCAAGCATTGACCCAAAAAATGAAACTTTAATCAGTCCTATTCTAAAGATTTTGACTCCTCGGAAGCCCTACATTCCTAGGATGTTTTAAGCTTCCTGTGCCTCCTGCGGTCAGGAGGCCTCAAACAATCACATGCGCAGCTGTACGAGTCCTGCAGGCAGGCTAGAAAGCCATCGGAGGGGTTTTTGGATTGAAACACTCTTTCAAATGCAGAAGACTAAAG
Organism: Capra hircus; assembly: GCF_001704415.2. Lineage (NCBI taxonomy): Eukaryota > Metazoa > Chordata > Mammalia > Artiodactyla > Bovidae > Capra > Capra hircus. The sequence goes on from NW_017194648.1 coordinate 6,798, forward strand.
CCCTGAATTGACTTTTTCCAGAAAATGTCAGAAGAGTGGAAAAGCAGAGCACAAAAGCCGGCAGATTTTTGTTGGGGTACATGCTTAGGAATTTCCAGAGGGGGGTCCCTGAAGTCTGAGCACGCCTTGCGTATGTCAGCTTCCTTCCTCATGACCTTGTCACGGCGGGATTCCTCACACAAAGCATGCCGGAACCTGAGGATTCCTCTCCAGTGCTGACATGGATCTTGGGGTACTTCTGGAGTCTCCCCAGGGGAGTCAGTCCTCATTCGAGTGGGGCGCGCTTTCCTCCGAGCTGTAGCAGCAGTGTCACTTCCCGTCGCGTGGATCAAGGGATCAGTGGCTTTCCTGGCTTTCCCATGAGGCTTTCCACGAGGCTTTCCACAGGGCTGTCCCACGTGCCACCGGTGTGAGTCGATCCTCGGCTTGAAAGTCGAGGCAGTGCAGGGAAAACAGGTTTCCCTGGAATGGACTGAGATATCTGGGGGACTCTGGGAATGGTGGCACGACCCTGGAGTTCCTCTCGCCTTTCCTGTTGAGAGCGCCTCCTCTTGAGATGCGACGGGAACGCCGGGAATTCTTTCCCGACCACGCTGGGAAAGGATCCCTCCTCTCGAGCTGGAGGCGGAAACGGGTTCCTCTGGATGTGGGCGGGACTCTCGTGCTTCCTCTCGAGTGGAGACGGGTATGTCGGGGAACTTCTTGAGTTGCAGCAAGGGTGTGAAGGACCCTTTGGAAGTTCCAGAGTTAGTGTGATTAGCCTCTAGTCGCCTCAGCGGAAATGGGCCTCATCTCGCCTGGAGGGGAGAACTCCTGGATTTCTCGAGTTGCGGCAGGCTCTCGACTTACGACGGGGACCTCAGGGACCCGCTCTGGTGGCCTCAAGAAAGGCCAGTCCCCATGCGAGTTGCTCGGGGCCTCTCGGGATTCCTCTCCCGTCGATGCCGGGGCCTAAGATCTTGTGTGGAGTCGTGCCGGAACCTGAGGATTCCTCTCAGTGCTGACATGGATCTTGGGGTACTTCTGGAGTCTCCCCAAGGGAGTCAGTCCTCATCTCGAGTGGGGGCATGCACGTTCGCTTTCCTCCCGAGCTGTAGCAGCAGTGTCGCTTCCTTCGCGTGGATCAAGGGACTGTGGCTTTCACTCGAGGCTTTCCACGAGGCTTTCCCACGAGGCTTTCCCACAGGGCTGTCCCACGTGCCACCGTGGTGTGTCGATCCTCGGCTTGAAAGTCGAGGCAGTGCAGGGAAAACCGGTTTCCCTGAATGACTGAGAATCTGGGGTCTCTGGGAATGGTGGCACGACCCTGGTGTTCCTCTCGCCTTTTCCTGGGAGAGCGCCTCTCTTGAGATGCAATGGGAACGCGGGAATTCTTTCCCCCACGCAGGGAAAGGATTCCTCCTCTCGAGCTAGGAGGCGGAAATGGGGCTCCTCTGTGTGGGGCGGACTCTCGTGCTTCCTCTCGAATGGAGACGGGTATGTCGGGGAACTTCTTGAGTTGCAGCAAGGGTGTGAAGGGACCCTTTGTAAGTTCCAGATGTTAGTGTAATTAGCCTCAAGACGCCTCAGCGGAAATGGGCCTCATCTCGCCTGGAGGGGAGAACCTCTGGATTTTCTCGAGTTGCGCAGGTGCTCTCGACTTACGACGGGGATCTCAGGGACCCGCTCTGGTGGCCTCAGGAAAGGCCAGTCCCCATGCGAGTTGCTCGGGGGCCTCTCCGGATTCCTCTCCCGTCGATGCCGGGGCCTAAGAACTTGTGTGGAGTCGGTGCCAGAACCTGAGGTTTCCTCTCAGTGCTGACATGATCTTGGGGTACTTCTGGAGTCTCCCAGGGAAGTCAGTCCTCGTCTCGAGTGGGGCATGCACCTGCGCTTTCCTTCCGAGCTGTAGCAGCAGTGTCAGCGCTTCCCTTCTCGTGGATCAAGGGATCTGTGCTTTCCCTTGAGGCTTTCCCTGAGGCTTTCCAGAAGGTTTCCCACAGGCTGTCCACGTGCCACCGTGTGTGAGTCGATCCTCGGCTTGAAAGTCGAGGCAGTGCAGGGAAAACAGGTTTCCCTGGAATGGACTGAGACATCTGGGGGACTCTGGGAATGGTGGCACGACCCTGGAGTTCCTCTCGCCTTTCCTGTGGAGAGCGCCTCCTCTTGAGATGCGACGGAACGCGGGGAATTCTTTCCCCACACGCAGGGAAAGGATCCCTCCTCTCGAGCTAGGAGGCGGAAACGGGGCTCCTCTGGATGTGGGCGGGACTCACGCGCTTCCTTTGAGTGGAGACGGGTATGTCGGGGAACTTCTTGAGTTGCAGCAAGGGTGTGAAGGACCCTTTGGAAGTTCAAGAGGTTAGGTGTGATTAGCCCCAGAGGCTCAGCGAAATGGCCTCATCTCGCCTGGAGGGGAGAACCTCCTGGATTTTCTCGAGTTCCGGCACGTGCTCTCACTTAC